>NC_092205.1:37921562-38041218 GCF_043381705.1 Parasteatoda tepidariorum
TATATATATATATTATAATTTTTGTCAGATAATATTTTCATCATTAAAATAAAAAAAAACTGTTTTAATTCACTTACAGCATATAAAATATTTAAAAGTACTTTTTGGTAGTTTTAAAAAATTTTGATAGGAAAAAGTTTCAAGAAAATTAAATAATTTTAAGGTTAAGTTTCGCTCGGAGTTTACTCATTATTCAAATTTCTTTACTGCAATTTAAAAGTGCTAAATGGTTTTTATTAAACAAAAACAATCCTAAATTTAAAGTTTATATTCTTTGATGTTTTTCATAAATTAAAATGTTAAATATTTGTTCCAAGAAATGTGCTTGCTTACGATTATGTTAAATTTCATGCATGCATGTACCATTGAATTATAATTAAAACAGCGTTTAAAATCAGAAATGGTAAAAAAAAATACCTATACTCTTTTCGGTGTGGCAATGCTACATCTTCAGTAAGATGAAATACAGGAATGATAAGAACAGAGATTATTGAATTCTGACTGAAGTTACAGCATTCAAAAGAGTTAAATCAACAATTTAAGGAGTCAGTCAATTAAAAATTTATAATTTCCAAAAAAAGCAATAAAGTCATTAACAGTAGACATTTTCTTTTTGATGATGTAATAATCTTCCCAAAAAAATCCAGGTCAGCAAATTAAATATATTTATGAATAAAATAAGATGAAGCAAATTGAGCCTATGACCTTCTGATCAGTCATGATTTGTCATGAGCGAACGGTGGAGTTCTTAGCTCTTGACGTAGCTGTAATGTTCTGTGAACCCATATTTATGAGTTGTTTTATTTATTTATTTATTTTAATTATTTTTCTTTGGTCTGATGTATGACAGTCCAATTGGCATGGAATTTTGTATTTTCCCAAGTTGTTAACGCATTCAAATGAGAATTTGAGATTCGAGAAACTGATTTTTTTTTAATTCAGAGGAAAGATAACTTGGAAATTAAATTTTCAAAAGAATTTTCGATGAGGAGAATTTGAAAAGTGTACCAAACAAATCACAAAAGTGAGCACTGATTTTTAATTCGTGATTTTAAACGTTGTTTTCATTGGCAATTTTTTCTAGCACATATAATTACTCTCGTAATTTTATTCACGTGCTAATGTTACTCACATTGCTTTAATTTAAAGGAAAAATAATTTAAAGTGTCACTTTTTGCATTTACTAACACCAAAAAACGCTTGACAAAGCAAGCTTTTCATTAAAAATATCTCATTTATGAAGAACTGGTTGACAAAATTTACATTGCATATGCATACTTACAAAAAAATTTTAGTATTATACTTCTTGGAGTAATTTTAGTATCTTACTTTTAATCATTGTTCACTATTAGTACTAAAACGATGAAAAATTAATAAATTTACTTACTTTTACAGCTTGATGAACTCAAAGATAAAATCATATTTTAAAGGAAAAAAATCATATAAATAAATCGTTTCCTTAAAAAAAATATGTAACTTCCTGATGTAATCAAAACAACGGATAAAACTTTCTAGTCACAACCCACAAAAAAGCAATCGCATTTATTACTCCCGTTTGGTAGATATGTTTACTCTTGATAGTAATATTTATTTTAAAGGAAAAATGTTTCGGAGAAACGCAAACAGATTTATGTATCAAGGGCATTTCAAAGATTTATCATTATCTACTGAAATTAAATAACAAAGATAAAAACTGAAATAGAACAGTTTTTATAAAAATAATAACACGTTTATACCTGTTATTATTTATTATGTTGTTATTTATTATTATAAATAATATAACACATAGCTACAGCCTGTTAACACGCATATTCGCTTTTACTGAAGTTGACTGCAAGCTTAAAAATCGTTATCTAAAATAATAATTTTAATCAAGCTCATTTAAATACTTAACTTCTTTTAAACAGATTATCAGTGCGTATATTTTAATAATTATAAGTACAGGTGCCTATAAAATCGAAGACAAAAAGGTTTATAAAATAAAGCTTGTAATCAAAGCAGTAAGTTTCATTTTTTTTGTTATTTCTTCATTTAAGTTTTGCAGTTATTTAAATTACAAACAGTAAATGAATCTTTAAAGCTTTAACTAGAGAGGTTAGTTATAAAAGATTTAAGAAAATATTACATTCGTGCGAAAATGTAATTAAATAAGATATTCCTTATTAATCAAGCACTTTTTGATAAATTTATAGACCTCACAGTTTTAAGCATTTCTTTTAAAAATTTTTGTGAATTTTGTCGAAGGAAACGCCCGAACTTACCGTAACTTTCCAGCCTTAGCTCATATATTATGTGATTTAAGAAGGTTTGGATTTCCTTAAAATCTTAACTCTAATCTTAAAATCCAATGTTGAATATGAAGTTGTTTAAAGTATACTGAATTGTATGTTTCTATTCGATAAATTAGTTAAATACATGATTAGATTTTTAAACACTCAGTTTAAATAGTTAAAAAAATTAAAATTGGTTGAAGTAAGAGATTCTTTCATTTAAATAAATAATCTCAAGAAACAGTGGAAACAATAAGATATTACCTGAGTAAAAACTTCATTCGCTTTCAAAATATATAAATATCAAATAACAGTCGACATGTTTCTAGAGTTTCAAAAATTCAAGACTTGCCAGAAGTGATTTGAAAATTTGACGTAAAATAATATTAGTTAAATTAATTTAAAATTTAGACTTACGGAACACGATAGATATTTGCGTTATCTGGAAATCCAGAAGTCATCAACTGCTACACATTGTTGGAATCTTGGTCATAGATTCACTTTCCACAATGCCAAAGTTATTTCCACACCAGTCACTAACAGTTCATTTTAATGCCTTAGAATCTTATCTCATTTATAGAAATGGTGATTCCCTAGTTAACGAAATTAGTTCCTATCCATAGCGTGTAGAAATACATTTTTCTTTGATTTGCATCTTTCGGCCACTGCTGTTCCTCTTGCTCTGCTTCGAATTTTTTTCCTTCTTGGCTACTGTGGTTTTTTTACTGTGGACTAGTTATGTTTTTTACCTTTATTCTTTTAATTATTCGTTATTAGCGTTTCATGTTTTATTTCAAATCACTTTTGTTGCTTCTCTTTTACATCTGGCAAGTCTTAAAACGGTGCCTACTTTTAAAGCGTCGAAACGCGTCTTAGTCAGATTCTTTAATCATTTATTTATGATTTGGATTTTCCTTACAGTCTTGATAAAAATAAAATAAAGCATATATTTATAAAATTATATTTTTATAAATATATGCTTTATTTTATTTTTATTCATTGAAAATTAGTAATAATAACATTGGGGACGGAGAGTACGGAATTCGCATGGAATTCGCATTTTTTATCATGAAGGGGACTAACGGTTTTCTTTTTAATCATTTGAAAATAAATAGGAGGTTGTAATATTTAATGAATATTAAAAATTGCAAAGCAGCTTTGAGCAAGATTTCCCCTCATCTGGAAAATTACAAAACGGTGTAATCATCTATGATTCGGTTAGTAACGTACATAACATTCATATTTTTAAGTTAAAAATGAACTTATAAATCATTATTGAAGCATTGTGTTACATCGACTGATTAGAAATAGAGCTTTTTTTAAAAGATATAATAAAGGGAATTTAAATTAAAAATTTCGGTAACATTATTATAATACGACATTAGTCCCAGTACTGCATTTTGAATACTTATTATATAATGATTTATATGGAGTATTTAAAAAAAAGCATCATTTACGGATTAGCTGTATAAAATTGTGAATATATACTTAGAAAAGTATACTCTGTTGCTGTAACGTGTTTTTCATTGATAAGAAAAAAGTAAACTAAAGAAAGAAAAAAATTTAATCAAAATTTTTCCTTCTTGATAACATTAAATTATATTACATTAAAATTACATTACATTAAATAACATTAAAAAAACATTTTGCTTATTTTACTTTTCCTTTCAGCTTGATTTTAATGAAATATTATTTTGTCAAATGCGATAAAAATGGAAGGATTATAATTTCAAACTGTTTTCATTTCATTTTATTTATTCCGAATGTGCTATTCTTTTCCCAGGTAAATTACGTATTCTGTCGTTACAACGAATTCATTAAAATTAGCAAACTTAAAATTAGCGCAACTTACAAGAAGAGCTGAGGTTGATAATGATAATTGCTATCCAGGGAGCATTTGACCTCATCATTATTAGGAGTTTAAAAAAAGAAAAGTATTTTTTTTTAAAGAGTTCAAAATTATTTTTAAAGAGTAGTTTTGAGAATAGATTGCATACACTTATTTAATAAGATTAAAATTAAGGTAAATTCGCATTGGCAGAGAAAAAGTATGATTAGGAAAATATCTTTATCTTCAATTTATCAAAACATATTACTTTACTTTCCTCTCATTGCAACATGATCATAAGGAAATATGCATCTTTATTTTCAATTTATCTAAACATATCACTTAATTTTACTTTCCTCTCATTGAGAAGAGTTCAAAAATTTTTTTAAAGAATAGATTTTAAGAGAGATCAGTGTGAAATTATCTATTCTCACTTAATAAGCTCAGAAATAAGATGAATTTACATTGACAAAGAAAGAGGATGATTAGGAATATATCTTTATTTTCAATTTATTTTGCTTCTCTTTCATTGAAGCATGATAAGGAAATATGCATCCTTATTTTCAATTTATCTAAACATATTACTTTATTTTACTTTCTTTTCATTGCAGCATTATTATAAGGAAATATGCATCTTTATCAACAACAAATTAAGTAAAATGATCAACTAAGCACAACTTTAGGAAGAGCTGAGGTTGATAATAATAATTACTATCCAGGGAGCATTTGACTTGATAATTATCAGGAGTTTAAAGCAAGAATTTTTTTCTCCATGACTTCAGAAATTATTCTTAAAGAGTAGTTTTTAAGATAGACCAGTGCGAAATTACTTATTCTCACTTAATGAGTTTAGAAATAAGATGAATTTACATTAGCAAAGAAAGAGCATGATTAGGAAAATATCTTTATTTTCAATTTATCTAAACATATTACTTTATTTTACTTTCCTTTCATTGCAACATGAGAAGGAAATATGCATCAGCCAAATGATATGGAAATGGGAGGCTTATGAATTTAAATCATTTCTATTTTGTTTAATCCATTCAGAATGAACTATCCTGTGTCCAAGCAAATTATGCATCATGTCCTTACAGCGATTTCCTTAAAATTAGCACCTAAGCGCAACATTCAGGACAGGCTAACGTCGATAATGATAATTGCTCTTCTGGAAGCATTCGACCCGGGGATCACCGAATTAATTTGCAAGTAATTTTCCAGTAATTACTTTCTCGTGCGGAAGAATTTTGTGTCCCGGAATTGTTCATATTTTAAAAACACCAGATTTTTCTCTCTTGTGTGTTTTCCTAGATATTTCCTTGAGAAGGTTTAATTGGTAATTGACAATACTTATTTCAGCCATTAATTTCGACAATGGCACCTAACTAAAATAAAATCTGTCTGGACTTTGTAATAAAATAGAATGCAATTAAAGTTAATTGGTTCCCATTTCAGTGGAAAATATTCGATAGTTGTATTAATGAGCAGCAAATGAAGGAAAATGGTTTAATTTAGAGAGGAAAATAATAATTAAGACTGTTAATTGACTATAAGCACTGATGTGCAAATTAAAAATGGAATATTATGGTTATTTGAGTATTTATTGTTTATTTCTTACATATACTGAAAACATGCAAGGAAATATTTATTTTTAGCGGAACGATAAGATTTTTTTTATTGAAATTGTAGTATACTGCTTATTGGAATAGTTAGTTAGATATTAAGCAAATGATAATAATTGCATTCGCCGATAAAAAAAATTCAAACAAAATGGCGTAAAATAATGTTGTTCTATCCAGTGCCGTATTAGACAGATTTAGCTGTCTATTATGTTATATCTGATTCCGTTAGTTTAAATTGCATTTTACATAAATGCTTATTTTATGCTTGTTTATGCCAAAACCAACAATCAAAATTTGTGAAATTAATTTACTTTTACTCTTCAATAAGAAATTATCAAGTGAAGGAACCATTGTTTGGTGTTGAACATTACGTTGTATTGTAAACTATAATGCTTAAAATTTTGATATTACGAAACGATACGTGAAGAGATGATAGATTTCAAAATTATTTCGTGAATTTTAAACTGTAAAATATGTTCTAAAAATACCATACCAGCCACCCTGTAGCCAGTAGAAATGCACCTACAAAGCTGATTTTCAACTTGTTGAAAGGGTCACATTTGTTTATAAATTTAAGATGAACTTCTTTTTGCGTTGTTTTCGTTGTTTAAAGTTATTGTAATTTAAAGTGTTTTTTCACAATTTTTTTTAATTTTTTTTCTTTTAAGCAAAGATTACTTATCAATTTCAGTAAAATAATATTCTTAGTTCTTCTTGAGATCTTTATTTCAAGACTTCGCGTTTGAATTTTTGAAAGTAGAAAAAGAGAGAGAACAGACGCTACCAAGTATAATTATTAGCAATTATATTTTGTTTTTTACAATTAGAGAAAAAAAACATAATTTGAGATGAAAAAAGATTTTCCGCTTTAATTGTTATAATACCGTAAGGTTATGCTATAAGGTATACATCATAAAGAATTAAAAATACTTCACTTTCATTAATTTTCATTTTGTCACACAATTTGTATTCCCAAGATCTTTTTCAAATACAGTTGATTTTTCTTTATATTTGGAAAATATTTCATTACGATACAATTAATATTTTAAAATATTCCTGATTTAATACACAAAATGTTATTATTTAAAGAAAAAGAATATTGGAATTTAATTAAGAAACAAACGAATATGATATATAAACAATCAAGGCAGCCGGTGATGCGAGTGAACAGGATGTGGTGGCTCGGAATTCTAATAAAAATTAAAAAAGATAATAAGTGACTTTGTTTTGCTTATTTTATTGTTGTCAGAATTAAACTTTACATAATAATGACCCGCTGTTACATATTTTTCCAACTTGAAGGAATCAAAAAGTACACTTTTGATAATATTATAAGAGAGAAATGAAATGAAGTATTTTCTTGATGTGCATTGATTCATATTTTAATTATACAAAAATGTGGAAAATGAAATTCCTGTATGTTATGACAAGAGGCCTGCTAAGGTTAAAAAAAATCATTTTGCATCTAGTTAATAAAAAATTATAATTGAACAATTTTGTTCAGCCTATTATTCCAAAGGAAAATGTCTGAATTCCATTTAAAGCACATTCAGATTTATTCAATATTTTATTTAGTTTTGACTTAAAATAGTTTCATTTTTCTTATTTCCTAAGCATGTAGTTTCAATTTTTTCAGTAAAGCATAAACAAAAAAAAACTCTATTTATTGTTAGAATCGGAATAAAATATTGACTTTATTCTCAAAAGCAATAGTAGATTATATTTTTGCACGTTGTAGTAAATAAAGACATACTTAAATTTTATTTTTCTTGAAATATGTTATTTTACCTCTAGCAATATTTTGCATCAAATTTATATAAATCAATTTCCTTTGAAACGTAGAAATACCTTACTTCAATTTATATTTCCAGACATTTCTTATGGTTTCGCATACATATCTCCAGAGTTGGAAAAAAGGCTTAGACTCATAAGCTGTTTTTGCTATTTCGGAGCACGGGACTTAGCTCAATGTCGTTTTCCTTTCGAATGCAATATCAAAGTTAAAGAAATGCTTTTTAAAAGGTACAAGAACACATCTGTTACGTCTTTCGAATTTCTGCAAATCTTATGCTTTTTAGTTGATCCTTGGTTTGTGGTGGTTTCAGATCAGTAAGTCCTTTTAAAGTTAAGATGGATTTGCCCTTGCACACCTCTGGATTCTAGTTTGAAAAAAAGTATAAATTGCAATTTTTTGTGTGCCAAATTCCTTTTCTTGAAATCGGTTTCTTTCAATCTATTGGAAAGCCCTTCCTTATAACTCCAGAAGACATTTTTTGACCTGAAATATGGCCTTAAGTTCGCAGTTTCTTACACGAAAGAAATAAGGCAGAAAGAAAAAAAAATGACAGAAATGAAGCTGTTATTTTCTCTTTCTCAATGCCAGATTCTTTTTCATATATATCTAAAAAAAGATTTTCCATATATTGTATGTCTTCTCACAAGTTTGAGAAAAAAGTATTATTTTTGAATCCCTTTAAGTCTTTTCAAAATATTTCTTTTTACTCGTAAAATATTTTTTCTCTCTGCCACCCTGATTTAAACAGGTTGTTTTAAGATGGAAGCCATTCATTTTTATTTCAGATCAAAGTCAATTCAGCACCCAATGCTTCATATATCAACACGTGAGAAACTAGAGGTTAGGAGTGTTTTTTGACAACCTCTGAGTTATAAGCGAATTGAGATCAAACGAAATATATATATTCTTAAGTCCATTATAACAGCTTCTAAAAGTAAAGAAAAATAAACTATTCTCTCAAACTCTTTTATAGTGCATTCAAGAAAAAATGCAAAACTTTTTCTTTTTATTGATCTTGAGTGCTTTTTTTATGCTCTACTCCTGACCTACAAATTATAAATGTTAAATTCCTTTATTATGTTATGTTCTGTCTTGTAGCTTTGCTTTTAAGTAGCAAGTAGGTTTTTATTGTCCGGTCACCAATTCTAAGATTTATATGCAGTATTTGTTAAAAAACTTAGCAGAACTCTCTTTTTTAAGAAGTTTCTAAACAGGAGGTACCATTTCAATCCAAAATGTTGTCTATTTGATTTATTTTCAAAATAAACAATGTTAATGTACGTAAAAAAACAACACTTTATTTATGTTCATACAAAAAAAAGTTTGCTTTCCTCAAAGTGCCAACCCTTGGTGTTCTATAAGAGTTTTAATACGGTGAGGCATTTGTTCGGTCAATTTTATTAAAGTTTGGACTGAAAGTAACTACGAGCTTAGAAGAGCCTTTTATAGGTCTTCAGTCTTGGTTAGCATCTGCGTATGGTCTTTCCTGGTCTATTTAATCCCCTTCAGTTATATTGGTGACTATACGGATACAGTGGTAGCCACTCCTTTTTTATAATCATGTGAACCCCTTCTTTGCTTTTCAGATAATTACTATCTAGCTTGAAAGTATACTTTAAATCATTATCTATTATCGTTTTGAAAATCTTGACAATGGCCTAAAACCCATGTTCTTGTTGGAATATTATGTTGCTTAATATGTTTTGATACACTTTTTGGTGTATTATTCTGTATTTTTTTAATAAATCACTATTTTGAACTCCAGTTATTCATCCCCACAAGGTGACACTGCCTCCACCTTGCTTACTGCAGACACTGCATAAGTGCTTGTTGGTATGACAGCGCAGGGAGAGGGGTATCGAAAAAGTGAAATTTATATTTGTTGATCTGGAGAATTATATTCCGGTACTAAAAAGTGATACCATAGGCTTATACCATATACCATAGGTTAAATAATACAATTTTTTTAAGTAACGGGCCAATAGCCTATGTGACACCAACAAAAAGGAGGCTTTCAGTTTTCTCACAACTTTCGGAATGCTAAATCATCTATTACGTTTGCTTATTTTCACAATAAAACTGTCCGTATGATAAATGCTTGTATTAGACTGACCACTTCATTTTATTGTAATGTTTTACCCTTATTTGTGAACTTTCAACAGTTCGATGCACTATTTCGACTGATTTCTTCAGCGATTGATCCTTTTCTCGCTGAAGATATCCCTTTTGTTTCAAAATAATCATTTGAATGTACATGTTTCGACACTTAATTCAGATGTCTTATTACGCATTTTTCAGCAGTTGTATGTTCCTCACTCAGTTGGTAAAAGTAAATATTTCCCAGTCAAATGATACAAATTAATCTCTTATTCTATCAATACACGAACTTGATTGAACGAAGATGACGACGAACATGGTTACCACATAAGTTAAAAAATAGGGGTTAAAAGTTTTTTTTTTAAACACCACTAGTTATCCTCAATCCAAAAACAAGAATTGTTATCAGTTGTAGTGTAGAAGTTTAAGGAGAGGGGTCGCACCTAAAAATGGTATTAGATGCTCAGGTATGGTTTATAGGTGTGATTTCTTAAGTGCATTATAACATTTGCTAATTATAAGGGAAAGTAACAAAAAAGCAAAAGGCAAAAGTAATCCCTCAAACCCTGTTTTTAAAATACTGTAGTGGAGAATATAAAGAATTATTTTAATTTATGCTTTGAACGTCTTCTTTTTAAGATTCATTTTTTTTATTCCTTAACTTACATAATATGCGTATTTTTTATTAAGTTATGCTATAGCTTATCATTTTGTTTTTACTTAAAATTGGAAAAATCATTTTATTTTCAAGTCATGAATTGAAACTTAAATTATCGTTGTTGACTAGAAGAAAAAAATTGACAACTAGTTTCAATGAGGAGTGAAAAAAGCTTTTTCAGCTTACTACTATTAGCCTTCTAACGTGCACCCTAATTCGAGAATACATCATCTACTAGAAAAAAAAGTATAGTTATGGTCAAAACTACCAAAGAATCATAAAATTTACCGTGTTTCTGGCTTTATCTGAACGCTAAAAAGCTCGGTAATTTTTTACTGAAATGGTTTGGTTATGATTTTTGTAAAAATAACAATTAAATATAATTTCATAATCAGTGATAAAATTTGGTAAATGTAGAAAAATTTCATAAATTTTATCATGGTATTTTAAAGCAAGGAATATAATCCATTTATTTTGTTAAATTTACTCTTCAGTTTCGTATTTTTCCCTAAATGTGTAATAATAACTATAGTTTTAAAAACTAGAATTTTTGGTAAACCGTTAATATACAAGCGGAAAAATACCAAGAAAAAATTGGTTTAAATCCCTTAAAGTTTGATTTTATTAGGCAGAGATGTGATTCTTTGTACCAGAAATATCAATACCCTACCGTACGATAATTTTACCAGAATTTTATTTTCAGCGTATTGATCAATTACACTGATTTGTTTTAAGTCAATTGCAATGAAGCTACAAGGCTCATTGCAGTAAACAAATCTAGCCTAATTGATTAATTTCGACTGACAATTAATTAATTAGCCTACAAATACTGATATAGACAAGAAATAAAATCTTTAATAACTATCCTGGAGCTCTTCAAAGTGATGGCGACATTCGCAAAGTACTCAAAAATTAAGATAAACTAAATTAAGATGAAAATAAGATAAGGGAAGTATGCCTCGAGTATCGTCAAACACTGTTTTTTTAAATGCTACATAATTCACTTAGATTATATGTTTATATTATTTTAGTGAGAAAATCTGTTTTTTATAATTATAAAAGTGTGAATTGAAATTAATCAATTATGTCTTGGACAAAGTTAATTGCAATAATAATACAACTTCCAAGTGATCATGGGTATACATTATAATTCGATTGGCTATGTACTCCTGAAATTAAAAACTGTTTTTTTCCGATGGTTGAATTAAAAAAAATACAGTTCTGTCTCGGGAACTCTTTAAAATCTGAATTGGTAGGTTTCTTAAAAATGTCTGAGATCGACACCATCATCGGGGAATATAAATCCGGAAAACAGGATATAGCAATCGAATTTTACTCCCTTTTTTCCGATGTTTTTTTTTATATTTCTTACCTAAAGCTAAAGGCATGGTTGAGGAATCCAAGGGATGCATGATCAATATTTTTGCCGTTCGAGATATCGGTAATCAATAAGCTCCACGAAAAAAAAAGTTAACAGAATGAAAGTAAAGTTGAAAAAATTAGGGAACGAAGGATTGGAGGAAAAAAAGGCGTACTATACGAAGACATTATTTTCAGATTGTAAGATCCTTTTTGCTATGGCCTGCCGCCCTTAATCGTAAAAGGCGACAAAAATCGATTATTTCCCTCTTGGCTATTTTTTCGACACGCCACGGCGCTTACTTGTATTTTCTTTTGCGCAATTTCTCAAGGAGTTTGGACACACAAGTTGTTATTTGGTTTTCGTCGGAACTGTATGACTATGTCGTAGAAGTGTTTTGTTTTTATCTCTTTGGTATCAATTGAGGTTTTCATAGCTTATAGGCAAAATAAATATAAGGAAATAAAAGCTGTTTTTTTTCGTTTAATAATTAGTTTTCTTATTAACAGGCATTTTAAAATGAGGAGAAGTATCATTTCTGACCGGAATCGGAACTAATATTATTTTACAAACGTGCGGGAAATAAAATTCATTGTTTCAGCAGATCTCTCACTACGTATAAGCAAAAGTCTATCTAGATGTATGTTTGCCAATAACTCGAGAACAAAAACACTGATTTGAGTCGTGTTTTTATTCTGCAGTTAGAAAAATTTAATGGCTTTCTGAAACTAGCAAATTTTTTTGCAAGTAATCTTCCTCCTAGTGTAATTCGGACGCATTATCAATATACGAAATTTCATTGATGAAGACAATTATTGTAGATTAAAACCCGCACTGCTTTGGAAAACGTTTTTCTTTTAATTTAAAAATTAAGATCCGATGAAACCACTGGAGATAATTATATATTCTTAAAGCTCTCTAAGCTCACAGTCTAAATGCAAAAGTAAAGGCGTGCAGGATAACATAAGTTATAGAAAATCGGCTAAATACTATAAATCGTCAGTAATTTTTAACAGTAATATTCTTATTCTTATTCATTCAAACAGCATTTCAATTTGAAGGCTTTAAAAGTTTTCAGATTCTAATAATATAATGTGTTTATATACCAATGATTGATGATAATTAGTTCTTAAAATCTCATTTGAATTCAAAATTTAAGCTTTAAATTTAATATTATTATTCTCTTTTTTTACTTCTAATAGCAGATTATGAACAGTTACAGCAGAAAACAAGTGAAAAGAAAGAGCACAGAGTACAAAAAAAGGCTGAAACAGTGTTCATTAATCTAACATATCTCTAGCCACCCAATAACACTCGGTGAGAAAAGTCTTGCCCTGAGCAGGAGAGTGGAGTAGATATGCGGAGTCCATGACCTCTCCAGAGCTGCACAGAGTGCATATCGGAGAAAGAACAATTTTGAGTCTATAAAGATGGTTTCTAAGGCAGGCATGCCCGATGGCTAGGCGGAATTCAGCCACTGCTCTAGGCTTTGGGCCATTACACAAATAAGGGATGTCATTTTTTCAGGAGTTTTGAGAAACACAATTGTAAAGATCTACCTGAGCACTGGCTTTAATAGATATTTTAATAAGACTTTTAATTTTTCGCGTAATTAAAGCACCCTTTTTAGACAGAAAGTCGGCTTTCTCGTTGCCTGGAACTACACAGTTGGTAGAAACGCACTGGAGTACTAAAGATCTCTCTACTAGTGATACTAGGTGATACTAGGTTTCTAAGATGATAACGGCAATAACAGCAATAACAGGGCATATTTCCAATATGCCCTGTTATTGTTAGAAATGATAGCTAGCTCTAGAATCGATGAGGATAACAGCTCTAGTGATATATTATAAAGATAAAGATATATTAAAGATAAAGATATATTATTATTCTTGAAATGAAAATATAGAGATGAGTATAGAATTTTTAAAAAAAATTCTATACTTTTTGGTTATTGAGCCAATACGTAACCAATGTGTAGAACAACGTCAGGTTTTAATTTACACAGAACTGGACACCGATAATACACATAGATTTGCCAATAATATTATACATAGTGAATAAAGCATAATATTGTGAATATTATACATAGCGATAATTATTTAAAACTATATTTTTGCGAATGTTGCTAAATTTCATTTGAGTATTAGCTGATGTAAATATAATACAAATTAGCTTAATTGGGAAAATATCGTGATATATTTCTAACAATGTATTGCGAATTTCAATATTGTTCTTATTAAAAAGTCTTAATTTTTGTGCGGGTGACAACTTGAAAAAGCAATTGCCAGCACAAGGTTCTTATCATCTAGAATAAAAAGATAAGACGCTCAGTGCCAATGGCAGATATAATACCCAAGCTTAAACTATATATTTGAATGCTCTTATTTAAGTCTAATATCTGTAATCTCTCCTCTTCTGGATTTAAATATTAAGAAAATGAAACTCTTTATTAAAAAAATATTTTCCAACTGGGTTTAAGGAAGTTTAATAGAACTGGTTGACGAGTTGAAGTTCATTTTAATTATCGACTAAGCGTGTTAAATAAATGTAAATACTAATTTTAACTTTTTAACGTAAATACTTATTTACTTGGTTATACTCTCTTTCACTTCTTCAACAATTCCATTAAATTAAATAATTTTTTCGATTTATTTTTTGCTTTAAAATGTATTATTTACTGTATCATATCTGTGTTTTCTTTTAATTTAAAGAAATATAGGCATAATCCCAATATGCGATCTGCTTGTGAATTAGACATTTATTATATGAATAGTTTAATTTATCTTTTTACAGAAGATAAAAAAAAATATTAGTGTGCGGAATTCGGCCATTATTATAATTGTTGCTTATTCTTTTTAAAAAATCGTACTAATCAAGGGAAGGGAGTAAAGTTGCTGGATACTGGCGATTTCTTAGGTTAAATACGCCATTGCCCGATATTTCGTCCATAGTTTTTTTAAGGGTAAGTGCCACAACCTGATTTAACTTGCACTGTTGTTATTTTAAGGTTAAATGTCACTTCCCGGCATACTCTACACTAAATTTTTTTTAAGGTTAAGTACAATTACTCACTTTAGTCCCTATACTGCTGCTTTTCTTTTTGTTACCGAAACGGTAATTGAAATAAATCACAACAAATAAAGTATCTACGCAAGTGGATCGCATATTAGGACAATACCGGAATTTGCAACAGTTAATGTCGTTTAGTATCAACGAAAACAAAAAAATAAAATTAATTGGCCTGAAAAATACCCTGAAACGCCCAACATCTGAAAATTTAAGAAACAAAAGTTTAATCCATTTTATTTTGCACAACATGAATTTATACTTACTTATTCCCTTGTATTATTTAAATCTCAAAATACTATGCATGAGTTTAAATCTCAAAGTTCTCGAAATGTTTTTTATTTATAAAGACAGATCAGCTGGTCGCCGATGGTGGCTAGTTATAGAAAATAAAACTTTATAATGAGTAAACAAATTAAGATTTAAGTCAAAAAACAAATGAAAATTAATTTTTGTTTAATCTTTTGAAGGAATTTGTTTTTAGTTATATAACAATTAAAATGTTTATTTTAAAAACAGTTTATATTCGTCACTGATTACCTACTGAAATTGAAAGCCTAATGTCTAACATAAATTGTATTAAATGCTACTTTATATCTAAATCTATACTACAGTAATTAGAAAGTGACGAAGATTCTAGATAGCAAATTGATAATAACCTTTTAAAAAGTGCTGTATTGAGATCCTTTTACATATAAAAAAAACTCGTTGAAAATGTTTTGAACAAAATTGCTTCCTCAAGGCACAAGATAAAAAATGAAAGATTTTAATCAGTTTCTTAATTGTGTATGCCTTGCGGTGAAATGAAAATTAGAAAACTTTAAATCAGCAAACTTTAGAATAGTTGCCAAAAACGTTAATTTTTTTTAAAATTTTAATTTCTGCACGCTTATATATTTTTTTATGTAACATGCTTAGTGTTACAGCAAAATTATTGCGATATTTCCAGATTTATTTCTGAAATTTTTTTTAAATGATGAGAACTTAATCTCCCTAGTTTAATCACGTTATTTACAAGCTCTTTGCTTTACTAGGAAATGTATCCAAACTTAGTTTAAATTTACAAAAAAAAGTTTGTTTTAATCCACATTATACCTTTGATTATTAAAATCTCGAAAATTATTCTAATAGAATATTTTTTTATTTTAATTGCGAATCATAATTTTTGTACTTGTCAGTGAACAAGAGGTTTCAAATGCTGTATATTTTTATTAACTAATGCTAATTACAGTTTACTTATTTCTAAATAAGGTAAAATCTCTGAAAAATAAGTATATATTGAACCATAATACAGGAAAAAATTTTTATAATCGTCATTAATATTTAAATTGAACAATATGTTCGTTCATATTAATCATAGCATCATGCATTTAAAATTATGTTATATGATTCAACTAAGTCCAAAATATTGAACATTGTTCATCATTGTTTATCATTTATGAACTCAATGCATAATGGTTTAAGCAGAAAATAGCATAAGTATACTTTTATAATGTAAAAGAGAAATGATTTACAGACATTCTCAGAAATATAATTCTCACTTTTGACGTTTCAGTAATCCTTGAGAAGTATTAAGTTAGTTTTGAGAATCATTTCGTTGCGAAATCACATGATTTGTGACAAAATGCGAACACTCAACTGTATGACATAAATGCTTCTACTCGAAACTTCATCGCAGTGCAATGTGGTATATTGTTAATTAGAATTATGAAACTAGAACAAAGACTGGAGTCTAGACCAAAAAGAACCTTGGAATTGACTTCATACTAGGAAGTTCATGGGTTCGAATTCAGTTTCAAGCACGGGTTATCACTCTGTTCTATCTGTCCTTGAGTAGTTTAAGCGAAATTCATCCTCGTATATGGTAACCACAATGAAGTTAGCATCATTAGGTTATAAGAGAGTGTTTTTACTTGAAAAAAATAGAATGACGAAATATTTCTTTAATTTATGCGAAATTTGCTTCCTCGAAGAAGTGACGACAGTTATTTCTTCGCTTTTCAAAATGCTTCCTTACGACACTTACTAGGAGACTGTTTCGTCAAAAATAAAGACAGTTTTGCAAACTTTGAATATGCATTTTTTACAGTAGTACCACTTTAATGTAATTACTAAGTATTGTGTTAAAAACTAAGCGCACATAGTAATTATATTAAGGATTCCAAAAGTTTAAATAAAAAAAATGTTTATTTTAAATATAATGTAGCAGATGCATGTCACAATTAAATAAAAAGGATCAAAGGGATTGTTGTGAAAAAACTTTTCCTAACTTCTATTAAAAACTTTTTCCAAACAAATCCTGATAAATGACAATCGAAAACTTCAAAAGAAATATTTTACCGACAGTAAATCTAGAATAAAATGAGTTGTTAAAAATTTATGATGCTCGGAATCTGTTATTTATTACAAAGAATACGTATTAAACTTTAATTAATTGATGCATGAGCCGTTACAATTTCTTTTCCTATAAAACACGGAGAATGAAGAAACCATTTATCACTCTTCCAGCAATCACTAAGTGCGCCGTAGGGGTAATAAAATACCTCAATTTAATTTGAAAAAACTACATGTGATTCGAATGAAAGCAGCTTCGACCACCTCTCTTTAAACAAATGGCGCTGAAACTTGAAACTTTCAAAAGAGAGCACTTACCATCAATTATGTATCCTTACGTAAATAATCATCATGTTTAAGGTGCCTTAATGTTCCACATTATGCCAACCTCTATATCTTAACTAACTACACCATTTTGCACCTTATCTTTTGCGTAAAACTCATTTTTTAAACTTTCATCATTCTAAAGAGAGTAAAAAAATAACATATTCTATAAGTTAATTAAACACTAGAGGTCGGCAGAAGGTCATAAAAGAGGAACATCACATGTAATGAAACGTAAAACATGGAAAATTATAATTCTTCGTCGCCTGGTCGTAATATCTGTAACGACATTAAGGAAAACTATCTTGATGAATGGTGTAATTTATTGCTAACACGCTCTCTTCTCTGTAAAGAAATCATCCATTAAGCTTATCGAGTGGAATAGGAGATGTTTGGGTCATATCTTGAAATTTTATGTGCTAAGTCGGCAATATGATAACTCTTTACAACTGGAATGTTTTCAGAATTCTTTGGTGTGCTTATGATTTCTTTTGGTGTTGGATATGTTCCTTTAGGGGTTATCTGCAAACTAACGTGTCTGCATTAAATAAATATTGATCCGGCTTATCAAAATTAATATTTATATTGATACTTAGCAACGCTTAATGTTTCTTCACAGACAGAAATAATTATTTTCTTGACTGCTTAGAAATAAAAATTTTAAAATAAAAAAATGCTGCAAAGTGTAATCTTTACACTGTTAGAAATTTCATTCTAAAATTAAGGGGACAATAATCGGCAGCAGTTTGTTCATTTGATTAACCATAAAGTTTGCGGTTAGGAAATTGTTTTTTGTTTATATTTACTGTTTTAATATCGTTTGAAACTGGCACAGTTAAAAATACGGGAATACAAAACTCTGCAGTTTTTAACCCATTAGCAATTTGGTTAGTTTCAAAAACATTAAAATTAAATTTAAATGAGCATTGAAGCTACGTGGTGCTGCGCCATCTATGCGTAAAAGAAAGTTTCGTATTCTAACAGTCCAGGGCCACCAACTTAAAGTACAGGATACCTGAAACTTTTCATGAATTGAAAGAATGAAAGAAATTTTGTGGTATCAAAACTGAGATTCGAACCCCTGTTCATCCAGTCGTCAGATTGATTGATTAGCCCTCTGAGCTACACTATGTAAGTTATGTCTACTTAACTGTGCGCAAAATTTTTTTTCTTTAGGTGGGCATAGTTGGCTACTATTGAATTCTGTTGTTAAAGAGTCTAAGGTATAAGCAATCAATAAACGTTTTTTCTCCCACTTAACATTTGGTATATTATCTTTTTTATGGTTATTTGACAGTTTTGGTTGAATACGGTGAAATAACAATTGAATAAATTGCTATTCAATCATTTTTACCGAAAAACTTTCAACAGTGTTCAGTGGCATTCCGCATTTATAGTACACAACACAAGAAAAGTTGTGTAAAATATTTTTGATTACCTCTCACGCAATAGGATGATGAGTTTTTGGTGATATTTTTTTATATATAATTTTAAAACTGCTTACACTTTATGAAGAGATTATACGGGGGTAAGGGTGATTGATTAATAAAAAGTAGTTAATTAATAAAAGCTTTTAATTTTAATACTGGCTATGTAATTATTAACTTATGATTTTGCTTCTTTTCTATAGTAAGTGTTTTTGATAATCATTGAATTTACAGAAAAAGTAATGGTCCCAAAGTTGTATACCTCTTACTGAAATTTGTTACACTTTCTTTTAGCAATTATCAACCATTTTCAGTCATTTTGTCCAAATTTTTAGAAGTATCCGAAATGGTTTATTTGATTTTGTTTAATTTCTGTTGCAATATTTCCCAAAGCATTTTGAAACTTTGCTATTTTATATGAAATAAAAATATTAACATAAACTATGCTTGCAAAATTTAAAATCTTATTATTGAAGCTTGCTATCTTATTAAGCTACATTTTAAAAATTATTTTTTTTGAATCGTGATTCAACCTTATTAATATTTTTGAAACTATTATTTTGGTGCAAAATGTATTAATATGCTACTATAAATTACTGTTTTATTTATGTTCCCTAATAGATTGTAAAAGAATCATAAGGCAGATAGAATCATACCAAATCTTTCATACTATTTATCAATCAAATTTAAATTTCGCACTCGATTTATGCATATTTAGTCTCTTAAGCAATTCTTTACGAATTTTAATGTTTACAAAATTTTGGATTATGTTAATTTAAAAATGTAAACAAATGACAAAGAGTTTACCAGAAATAAAAAGAAGTTCTATATTTGTGTGGAATTTCTTAAATCCCTTAAACAATTCTTTAGTTTTATTTTAATGTTTACCAAACTTCTGAGCATGTAAACTTCTGAAAATGTAAACAAATGGTGACGAGTATAGTCAAACTGAAAATAAATTTGAAAAAGATATGATACATCGTTTAAAGATAACACAAAATCAAAATTCCACGCTTTTGCTGGTGTCAGTAGGCTGAGTTAACATGTCTACTGAAACTCGTTCCTTTTCAATTTCCGTGTATTTTTCGTATTTGATAGATTTTTATTTCCTACAAATCCCAGTGAAACTAGTTTTAAATTGCAAATTACCTCCTTGAAATTGAACATGGAAAATTCAAGTATGAATTGTTGAAATTTTTCAAAGCACGATCTCAGTGCTATCTTAGGAACATTTTTAAGACTTATTTTTAAAGTAATATTTTATATTCCGCTCAGATGCTTCGAAAAAGAAAGTAGAATCTTCAAATTCTAAAACACGTGTTTAAATTTAAGAATCGATGTGGACTTCTTAAAAGAAACCATATTTATAAGTTCACTAAACAATAAATTTTATTCATAAAATCATTTATTTTTGGTCTATTTTTTTTAGAGTTGAAAATAATGCCTTGAGTTTTAGGCATTAATTGATTGCAATTATGTACAGTGTGCGAAATAAAAACAAGCCACCCTGAATACCTTTTTATCTAATGATCGGATCCTCACGTTCTTGGACTCACGCTCTTAATGGTTCGGGGTTTTTAATGGTCGGGTTTTTTTTTCTACATTTGCGTATTTTGTCTTATCTCGAAAGTTTTTAAGAGAATCAAAAAATTTTGCACACAATCATAAAACTCGTTTATGCAAAGATAAATCTATAAAAAAATAACTTGTCATGAATATTATTACATTTTTATTATCTTATTTAATATGAGTCAAAATATTAATGATAAGGTATAAAATTTTAATGATTTTTGCATCATTTGAAGGAATATAATTTTGCATGGCAAAATACATGATTTGAGGGAAATCGGTCAAATAGTTCTTGAGAAATTGAATTTTAAAAAAAAACCATATTATAAAAATTATCTATCCCTTATTTTGGGGGGCCAGACATCCTAATCCGTCGAAAAAATAGATATGTTTATTCTGAGAAAGTAAGTTTTTTCGTCTGATTTTGTAATTAAAATATCGCTTTGCACTAATTAATTAACATTTGAGATCACCATCTTGAATAATTTATAGTGAGTCCTATTACATGTAAATACGATCATTCAAACAAAAGTTATTAAGGATGGTTCCTTTTTTTATTTTGCACAATGTACACGTAGTTCTAAAGATATAGTAAAATATATCTATCTCTTCTTCTAAAAATATAGAATAATTATATCATGTTTAGAAAAAAATATTATTTTGATTTTAGTATACGCATACAATTATTTAAGTATATAAGATATTAGTATGCGTTACGTATACTGATATGTGTTTCAGTGATGCGTATCTTTTTATATTGAAGACTTTTGGATAGTACATAAATTGTTTCCTCGCAGTTTAATGCAAAATGTTTAAATTTACTACTATGACCCATTCGAGAAAGTTCCTTAATTAATGACGTTCTTTGTGTATTCCCAAAAGATATTAAAATATTATGAACAATGAATCAATAATATTTTAAAATACTTATATTTGTTAAGGATAAAATGTTATTTTAAAATCCAAACTATAATGCATATTTAGTATTCTTTTCGATGCATACATAAATCCATTCAAATCCCCGTTATGAAAAATATTTCACAACCGAGATTTGTTTCTTTTCAGAATCCTTTTACGTCATTTCTGTTATATTTATAGATATATTCAAGTATCCAATGCAACATTTTTCAAATTCAGGGCCAGCCATGTATGGTTGTGATAATCGCGTCTTTTTGAAATATGTTAGCACTTCAGATTCGCGTATCTTTTAATACCAAGCATCTCATGTTTCTATATTTTTTTTTGAAAAATGAAGCCTACAAATATAGAAAACTACGAAAATATGACACAATAATAGAAACTTGGAGGAAATTCTCCCTACTACATCTTATTTAGATTCAATATTTGATCTCTTCATGTGTAAAGTAACAAAATAATCTTATGCCCAGTCAAAACATTTTAAAGGATATTAAAGCATCTTGTTCAAATAAAACGCTGTAAAGTGCAAGTTGACTTTTATAAATTAAATCCTGTTTCTGAAAATGGCTACATTAAATAAACTTTGTAGCACTAAACTATATTTTTGTTTTATGAAAGTAACAAAGTTTTTAGTCTCTGCTGTACATTTCCGAAGTATCTTTAATTACTTTAGAAAGAAAAACATGTTTAGTTGGAAAAATATGTTTCTCAATTTCCTTCGCAAACAGTTATTTAAATATTTGATACATCACGAGGTACATATTAAATTGAAATTTCTATTTCATTTCCCTCTTCTATAAAATAATCATATTTTTTGGCTCATAGTTACTTAGGTAATGCAAATTACAAACATCATATATTCGAGGAATATTTTTATTTATGATATTTTCTGTATGAAGTTTAAGTTATCTTTCACTATTTTTTTAAATAAAAATAAATAAGATATCATCAAAATGTACCAAACATATTTAAATATCAAATCAAACACAACTGTAAGATATTAGTCACTTCACGCTTTAAATTAATAAAATAGCTAGCAATTAAATATTTTTCTATCCATTTATGACACAGAACTTCATTTTTATTCGAAGCAAGTAGGACAGAGAAAAAAAATTCATTTTTGTTTTAAAATTTACTTACATAAAATTCAATGCATTATATATATTTTATAAAACTGCAAAGTATGAAACAATTGCTCAGGGATTTGATAGATTACCTAGACAAAGGATTACAAAAAAGCTTCTAAGACGTTTAAATTGATCTTTAATTTGTGCCAAACTTATCATAACTGTTAAAATTTCACAAAAAAATGATCAAGAAAATGAAACTTAGAACAATTCAACTTACTTACTTATCTTCGTCGTGCCGAACTGGCACATAAGGCCTCGAGTCTTCGTCTCCACACACTCCTGTCTTCAGCCAGGCAACGTGCTTCTTCCCATAAAATTAGTCCTGCTCTACTAAGATCTTCCTTAATGTATATCTTTGTCATTTTAGTCTCAGTCTCCCCCCTTTTCTCTTTTCCGTCCGGCACCCTTAAGCTTGAAACACTTGCCGAATTGCTTCCATCTGTTCTTAGTATATGGACGAGTCATCTCCATCTTCGTTTTAAAATTTTTTCATTATCTAGGCCAAGGTGGAACTGTGCTTCCCATTCCAAGTTTCCCAACCAACAAAATTTTTAGCAAATTGTAATTAAGCCCCTTATGCTAGAACTCTAATTTTAATGCACATGCGAATAACGTTATTGTATCGTGCATGTAGAGCAGCATGTGCCAGATAAACTTTATATTTGTTCCTTCTCTTTTGTAGAAATAAAGAAATTTTTGAGAAAGAAATTATGCAGATAAAAAATTTTACAAAAACACTGCTTTATCAAAACTGTCAGATGAAAAAAGCGAACCCGCTGACAAACTTTTTATCAAATCATCGGATTTTCACATAACTGGATTCAAAATTAATGCTATTTGATGGTCATATCTTCAATGCACTAATTAATTAGTGGATGCGATATTTTAACTTGTGATACCTGATAGAAAAATGACAACTTTCTCAAAAAAAAAAACATATTTATTTTTAACGAATTCGGAATTTTGTAGTGTTACGTATTGTTACTTATGTGTTTTGTTTATGTTACTCATTGAAAAATTACAATTAAAAAATCAAACACACTGAATTGCGTTTTTATCGAATTTTCTGATTTTCACTTATAACTCAAAAATAATGTCTCGATAGCCTTATCTGAAATGCATTAATTAATTAATGTAGACGATATTTTAAGTTATGAAACCAGATACAAAAAGTAACTGTCTCTGAGCAAGCTTATTCGCTATATATGCTTCAAATTCGTGAAATCTGTTTATATTGTCTACACAAACAACATATTATCTACACAAATAAAGTTGTACATAGCAAGAATAACCTTAGGTTCACATCATTTCTGGTCTCTGTACTGTATTTTGAATTTTTATTTTTGAAGTCAATATCTAATATTTTGAATGAACTTCGTAAATTTACCTTTATTCGAAATTAATTTTATAAAATTATAAGTATTTATTAAGGTATCCACAAAAGTAGTTACATTTTAATTTCCAAGTTTCCGTTTTATTTTTTAATTATTGTATTACAGTTGTTAAACAGTCAACCAAATTCTGAGTAGCGATTATCAATGCACAACTCCATAGCCAAATAATTCCGAACCCAACACAGAAGACAAGGAATCTCCTGTATCAAGCATTGGGGCAACTTTGCCTTCGTGCAGGTTTTTCGATTGAACTAATCCGCATTTTCGTCATATAGAGAGGAAAAAAAAATGAAACCATCCCATGGTATGCTTGATAGCAGCAGGATTTAAATCCATGATCTGTCTACCACTGAGAATAATTTGCGTCATCTCTGTGGGCGATGCACGGAGGGTGCGGATGTCGTATCAAACAGCCATCACTGGGATTCGAACCCGACACCTCATTGGGAAGATATAGCTCCATCCCTTTAACCACCANTTTTATGAATTGAAAAAATGTCCTCTTTAAAAAGTTAATATTTTAATATTTTTATTTAATTATTGTTAAATATTTTTTCACTCAAAGCATAAAGCAAGTTTATGCTGTTAAATTGAACAGCGCTTCTCGTCAAAAATAGTGACTTCTTAGAAAAAAAAGGCATGGCAAAAATGTCCTTTTTAAAGAGTATAATTAGTGTATATATTAATAAAATATATTTTTTTCTTAAAGGAAATCAATTAATACCTAAAATATGTAGACGCATATTTTTGTTGTATGCACATAGTAAATGCTTTTAAACTGCTTTATACTAGAAATATTTATAACAATTACTAAAAGATAACTATATTCTTAGATCCTCGCAGCATTGTAACATATGCATATACATACACATTTCATTTAAATTTAAATTCCATAGTAAAAGTAATCGTTTTTTCATCAACTGCTTAAACTGTGCAAGTATATGTTTTACAGTAGATGCGAATTTTTTGGGGGGAAGATTACTTAAAATATTTACAAAAATATTATGAAATTTATTTATGCAGGTTGACGCTTAATAAATTTCCGACAAAACTTATTATTAATAAAGTGCTTAAATAAATATGTTCATAAACTCAATATTTTTTAAGGAAAGGTTGACAAATTAAACAATTAGTATTCTTAGTTTTGCTATTAATTACTATTAATTTGCTTACATTTTAGGGATCCAAATTCTCTTGAAGAAGAAGGAAAATCAGGAGGAGAGCGAGGACGTGGAAGATATGAAAAAATAAATTGGCCGCTCTACGATAGCGTTCATCAAAAATACATTGCACTTGGTAAATAGGTTTTATACTTAGAAAAGAACTGTTAACGCTAAAAAGAAACAAAAACGATTTTTAGTTAAGCAAATAAAATCAAGACTAAATCTAAAATAAATAATAAGACATTGAAAAAAACCACTATAACATTTTTGTTATTCAAACTATGAACTCCAAAAGACAATTACTACAATTAATTTTTCACCTCTGGGCATTTAATCAAAAATAATAATAAAAAAATAAAAGGAGTAGCATATAATGTTTATTTTTTTCTAGTCTGCGCTAAATTTTTCATAAACTAAATATAGTATTAACAGGTTTGTTTTACCTTTTCGTAACTTTACGAAATAATTATATCGTTTTTTGCAGTTGCTTTAAAACCGCGAGTTAACTGTTATATTTCTTTTAATTTTATCGATTCTGTTTTTCAAAAAATTTAAAAGAATTTATTTGATAAATCAATTTGAAGCATGCATTTATTGTTTAGCATTAAATGTAACAATCATTGACAGAAAATTTTAAATTATGTCAAGTAAACAATTAAATTAATAAAATTCCTAAATAAGTTTAATTCAGATATTGATAAATTTTATCCGTTGAGAAATGCTTTGATGATTTATATAATTTCCCCATTTTCTTGATTTTCTGCATAAAATTGCATTTAAAAAGATAAAACATAAATATTCAAAAGTTACGTATTCATTACCATATGCTGTGTCGGTTCAAAAATTGGAGAAAATACCGCAACAATAATGCTTAACCATCAAGAAAATATTAATATTCATAAGTGTTTCGCAATTGTTCAGGCAAATATTCCTAATAATTTATTCATTTCATTCCTGGAGAATCGTACAGGCAAAAAATTGAGGAATCTTTTCCACCTGAAAAGCTAGTTGACGTTGCTTTTGATTCACGTGCCGTCTGTCATAATTTAATATTAAAATGAAGCTACCCTTTTTTCGTTTATGTTTGATTCGTAAAATGAAATTTTTTTGATTTTAAATAATTCTAATTTAATTTCCATATCTTTTTGTGAAACTGAAATTTAATTTTCAGATTAATTCATTGTGGGCATTAACATTAAATATTGCCTCACTTGAATAATACCTATAAGTATTCGAAATGCGAAGTTAGTAAATATTTATGCATTAATGAAAGGTAAACAGGTTAAATTACATGTTTTATTTTAAAGTATTATAAAATTTTTCAAACATAATATGGTTCTTTTTAAAAAAAATTAAATCTTATTTGGAATAAAAATAGCTTCACTACTGTAATATTAAAATTTAAATATGTCAGAAACGTACTTTCAGTTATTAAGACAATTCATTCACAATAAATGCCACTATAATAAACTAATATTTATAACATCAAATAGATAAATATTTACTGATCAGTAACTACAATGTTGTTTTTTTCTTAAATATAGTTATTCTGTTATTCTTTCAGGATTGCGTTATTTTTAGTTTTTCCTTCATCATTTACAAAGGAAGAAATGTGTGGAATATAATCCCAAACAAATGAACTCTAAGCACAATTTTCCTATTAGATAGTATTTATTTAAATGATTGATATTCAAACATTACTTTTTATTATTGTATTATTAAGTACATATCTAAATGTAATCTTACACACTTAAATATAAATCGGTATTAATACATTTAAATATATTTATTTAAAAAGAACTAGTTTGTGTGCAATACTGGAATGGAAGACAATAATAATAAGTTTTTTTAGTGCTACGAGTATCAAGAATATCTTTAAAAAGTAAAATGAATACTAAACTCGTTTTTTCTTAAGGTAACAGTGCGGAATAAAAAATATCACCTTGAATAACTAGTGATGTAATGATCTGAGTTTTGGAAATGAACTTATAGTTACTCACAATATTCCTTTGTAGAAAATCACAACATACCCCACGTGGAACTCTTTTTTTTTCCTTGTGTCTGGCGCAGAGGTATGACGTGTAATCTTTATTTGCATAATTCTAAAATTTTCCCTTTTCGCATACCAATGAGTGTTGAGTTGAGTTGATGTGCTTGCTAAATGATAATGCACGATCCAAATCGCCAACTAATTTGATTTCGGAAGTTATAAGGACAGCGTGCACCAGCAGAAACTGAAACCGGGTATTGTAATCATGCACGATTCAACACTGTTATGCCTAGAGATGCTCAGGATTGTAGCAGTTTCTCTTTTACTCTGCAGTAAGTAGTGTTGCAATTTCGTAAGTTGCAAACCAGATAAAAATGCAATCCAACTCTTCCATTTTTAGCATTACTGCAAGGAAGGTGTCTTTTCTTAGTGAATTGATGATACAGAACAACTTCGTAACTGACTTCTGTCTTCTTGTTTAGTGCTTGGCAACTTTACTATAACTTGAGCCACTTTTATGACAAAAGCTTTTGTCATTCAAAAATTGTCAGGAAGACGTTTTAACATTACTGCAAGGAAGGCTTCTTCTCTTAGCGAATTGATGATACAGAATAACTTCGTTTGCGATCGCATACCGTTTTTGAGATAAGAGTAACTACAAATTACATTGCCAGGTGGCACTGTAAGCTGTCTTCTTGCGTAGCGCATGGTAACTCTACCATAACTTGACCCCACATTTTTGACAATAGCTCTTGCTAGTTAGAAATATTTGGGGTGATTATAGACTGCAAAAGGTCCACTGTACATCTGTATACATTCAGAATGAATCCTAGTTTTTGCATTTTTTAACCTTTTTTAAACCCTAATTTTAACCTTTTTATAGCATCTATATTTATATTCAAGGAATGTGAGTTTTTAAAAGAAAATATATGATCATAAAGACAAGCATATTGACTTTTCTTTGGGAAAAAAACAACGTATCTGCGCGGATTTTTGTTCATCCAATAACAGGGTTCAACTTAATCTTCTGAAATAACCCAAGAACTGATTCTTCAGATTCATCCTTCTGAAAGATATTTTTTCAGAAAAAAAAATAATTGTTTAATATCTCATAAACTACAAACATTATATTATAATTGCATCATTAAAAAAATATTTGATAGGTGATTATAAGTTTAAACAACTACTAAGTCCCTAGAGTATAGAATTAGTTACATATAAAAAAATTCTAAAAAAATATGTCTAAAAAAATCTGTTATCATGTTTTGACAAAACAGATATATTTCAAAATCATATAGCTTAATGTTAGAGTTAAACGAAAAAAATAATCAAGGAGTGCTTTTAGGAATGTCTATTCCAGTAAATTTTGGATTGCTCAAGATCGAATACTTCCCAAACAAATGTTTTTTTTCGCAAGAGAACTCCACTCAGTTGTTTAACCTAGTCTTGGAAAGATAGTACCAAAGCAAGAATGCAACGGTTTATCTTCAAAAAAAAACTTACCCCTTCTGCAGAAAAGTTTCCTTGAAAATTTCCTGTCATCGTTTATGGTATCATAATATTATACAAAAACGAGTTATAGTATTTTAAAATTGAGCTATACAAATCAATTAATTTTCATTATTATACTTTTGAAACCCAGCAATATTGCCGAATCAGCTTATTAGGTTTTTTCTCATTATTAGTGTGGCGTAACTACCACTACAAATATTAAAGACCAATTCACTACTATATAACACATGCTAACTTGATTCTATCACTAGGTACCTCTTGATAGATGAAGGTTGGCATAGTCGATAATTAAATACCTCATTAGAGTTAAATTTATAGAAAAAGCTCAAATATGCTTAGAATTAAGTTAAGAATTATTTTGCTTCAACAAAATATATACTTTCCTACCTCAATAAAGATGATAGGAACTTTAATTGTGCTATTATGGGGAAGCAAATAAAGTTAACAATAACCAAAATTTAACTGCAAATTTTAAATTTCCTTCAGTTGACATTTATACCATACAAAATTAAGTCTTCGAAAATTCTTATTAAGTTTTAGTACCTCAAATTAATGAAGGAGTCGTTGATTTTTATAGAAATTACTAAATTAGTTATGCTTACATTTGCAACCTGGTATCAGTATATTATTAATTTAATAATGAAATTCCTACTGTAATTTGTTAGTTTCTTTGTTTGATATTAATTTTCTTTGTTTGACAGCAATGAAGCCCAAACTGAAAAATCATTATCATGCCCATCGTTTGTCTTTTTGGTTAAATCTTATTCCGACTCTTCACAAGTCTGCAGCTTCCGAAACATCGTCTCGACATCACCAACTGGAAGACCATGACAACCCTCTCTCTTACGATGGAATATTTCGGGAACGGCCTGCAGGTGATGCAAATATTTCCCTCTTCTACAGCACCACGCCATTTCTCACATCGTCACAGCAGTCTGCTGATCAAATAACTACAACCCCTTTTATGATAGTAACAACAGCTGATGGTAGTTTTCAATCAGTTACGACGTCTAACGATACTGATACTCTGGCCATGACAATGCAGCAAGCTACTTTCTCAACAGTGCTGATTATAGCTGTTGTGTTTGGTGCATGCATCGTGGCAATAAACTCAGTTATTTGTTGTGCAATATTTCACAAAAAGGACAAAAATAGAGCTGATTGCCTGCAAAAAAGAGAATATCAGGTAAAGTATATTATATAACTTGATTTGTTATGCATTTTTAGTGAACTCAGAAGGATGGTACAAGTAAATTTGAAAGTTGGAATTCCGCCATAAAATTACTTCAGCTAATCTTTCTAATTGTATACATCTAATTGTATACTGAGATAAAAACAAATAACGATACGACTGTTATGACTGCAATCATAATGGTGACAACACGATCAAGCAAGTTTCTGGTAACCATAAATTCTGTTTTAGGAAATCAAGGACAAATTGCAAAATTTTCTATCTAACTATTATTAGAGCTATCTTGAATACAAAATTTTCCAGACGGTAGCATTTTTCACAGCACAAAACAATGAGTTATAAAGAGCGCTAAGATACAAAGACTTTACATACATAGTTAGAATTTTCAATCCAAAATTACCGTAAAAAAACAAGCAGCAGTCTGCCTCTCCGATTAAGTGTAATGTTTACGATAAAGAACTTATTTTACCTTTACAGGTTTGAAACCCTTGGCAACTAGTATGATAAAAAAAAAACATGTAATTTTGTATTCATGGTTACAACCATCATGGTTTCAAAACTGTAAAAAGGAAACTTAACTGGATGTTGGAGACGCTTTTGCTGTTTTATGGTGCTGCTGTTTATGTGTAAGTGTATCATATTCCAAATCCCCCGGGTTAAAAATTAGGGAGTGCAAGAAATATTGAGATGTTCAGTCTGACATTCAATAACAGAACTCCCGTTTTGCCATTCATAATATTGACAGATTTGTCTTCTCGGCTATAATATGTGCCCACCCGTAGGGTACTAGGGGCATTCATAAGGGGGGTTTAGTTGGTGAGATAAAATTTTGATTGTTTAACCATATTAGGTGAAAGCAGTTTATAGGCAGCTTTTTGTCAGCAGTTTGAATACCATTTAATTTATAATATTTGACTGTTTCGTTTGGATGTGGTAAAATACCAAATAAATAATTTATTAATTATCCATTTTTTCCGAGAAATTTCTAACAGTGTATGATAAATCAATATTTTTAGGCATTTTTAATAAATTCATCACAAAAGAGACATAAATACGAAATAAATGTATACATAATTTGAATCTAAATCAAACCAGTTAGAAAGATATTATTTGAACATAATAAAGTAGAAAAGTTTAACTGGTTGCTTCGAGTGACTCAAGAGATCCTGAAAATGTAGGAAAAATTTTAAGGAAATCTTTTAAATGTTCTCTTTACAGTACTATTTTACTTTCACTGTAACTTATACTAGTCAAGCATTTCTGAAGAAATTCGTGATAATGGAATTTTTGTTTGATATGCAGTTCAAACTAGAAAAACCAATTCGAAGACATAATAGAAATGATCTAAGGGAAAGAATGAGTAAAGGTATAGAAAGAAACTATATATCCTGCTGAGACATGCTTTACGATTTCTTCTCCCGGAGATAACTAAGTAAAAATTCCACCACACGTTCTATACTTTATTTTTAATAAATTATTCCTTCAACTTCTTCTTACCTGAAATTTTAAGGTAAATAATTGATTTGAAAAGCTAAATATGGAAAAGACTAGCACTTTGATCTTCAACACCTCTTAACGTGAATTTCAGCATTTTTTTCACAGCATAAAATTCAGATGCAATAAACTTTTTTTTACTTTAATTAATCAATACATCAAGTAAAAATTAAAGTTTAATTATTTTAGTCAAACTTGAATGGTTTTTTTAAGGTAATGCAAGCATAAAATGTAAATGTCAATATCACGCGCATAATATTTTCCAATTAAAATAAAAGAAATATGATTACAAATGCCACTCTTAAGATTATGTAATTTCCTCTTTTTTTTCAGTGCAGTGTTTTAAAAAAAAAACATGCCAAGCAGTTATTAAAATATAATACGATATAATTACAGTATGATTAAGCCTCTAAAATGTCAAACTTTCCTTCTTTGCATTTAAAGATTGTCATGACATTTAATGACTTTTTTGTTAATGAATTAATTTTTAATGAAAGTAAACCCTTTAGTGTAATTATTGCAGTCATAATTGAATGGATTTTGTGTATTGGATGCGTATCGCAAACATAATTTCATTCATAATTCAATGCAAGCATAATGAAAGTAAAAGTTTTAGTGTAAATCAGAAAAGTAGTATTTAGTATTAATTTAATATAGTCAAAATTGAACGGTACTTCGTTGTGATACAAGCATAGAATTTCAAAGTCTATATCACACACACAATATTTTTTATAATCAAATTACTAAGGATTATGATAAGAAACACCACTCTTATGGTGGTATAATTTTGTCTTTCTTCTGAGTGATATATTTTTAAAAAAAGAAATATTTGTGAAAAAAATTTGAGAAAAAAATGTAATATGCTTTTAGTTTTATTAAACATCTGAAAAGCCAAATTTCCTATATTAATTTTTAAAGATTGTCATGACATACAATTAATTGTTAATAAAAGTACAAATTTCAGTAGATATCAAACTAATTGAATTTAGTTTATCTATAATGCTGAAAAATTGATGTATTACAAGCGTAGAATTTTAAAGTCATTATCACACATACAATATTTTATAATCTAATTATTAAAGATAATAATAAGAAATACCAATCTATTATGGTGATATAATTTTATATTTCTTCTTAGTGCATTGCTTTTTTTAAAAATAAATATGTTAAATATTTCTTGAGAAATAATATATGAATTCAGTATTATTAAACATCTAAAAGGTCAAATCTCCTTTCTTTGTTTTTTAAAATTGTCAAGGCATACAGTTAATTGTTAATAAAAGTGCAAATTTTAGTATAAATCAAATTAATAGAATTTATTGAACGATTCTTTGATGTTTCACAAGTGTAGAATTTTAAAGTTAATATCACACTTGCAATAGTTCATAATCAAATTAAAAAGGTTTAAGTTAACTATAACAATTCTTAAATTCCTCTTTACTGTGTTTTTAAAGAAAAGAGGCGTGTCAAACGTTTCTTGAAAAGTAATATGATATGATTTCAGTATGATTAAGCATCTAAAATGTCAAAGTTCTTTTCTTAGCTTTTAAAGATTGTCATGACTTCCAGTTAACTGTTAATGAAACAGGAAAAATGGAAAAGAGATAGTGGATAGAGATTAATTTCCGCTTCCTTAAACGATGATCCAGTAATCTTTCAGCGACATTACCCTTTTCTTTGACAGTTACTTTTAGTCTCTTTAATGTGAGCCTCAATCTCTAACGACTGCACTTTTTAGTTGATAAATGAAAGATCAATAGTTTTACTATTTCATAAAGAAATGAAGTAATTTTTTTTTCCTATAAGAGGACGAAAATTATTTTTTCAAAGAACCATTAATAGCTGCAATTCATTATGGGAAGGAGTTAATCACCAGTTCAATAATTTTATACAACTTTAACCGTTTTGAAATGGGACATAAAATGTTATTGAACAAGAAAGAAAAATTTTAATTCGTAAAAAAAAAGTTAATTTTTCAACCTTAGCAATAGTTAATTTTTAATTTCATTTTTCATTTTGCAAAATTGCATGTCTTTTGTTATTTAGGACACAAATTGCATTGCTTGAAAATTCTGTGTTTATTTATTTATTTTTTTGCCTTTTTAATGATTTTTCGTTACCCAATATTTAACACCCTTGTTTAACACCAATGTCTTATGTGCAAAAAACTATAAAATTAAGCTGAAAGAGAATAATAAAGTTACATTAGATCGATTCATAACCATGCAAGATAAAAATAAATTTGGATTTCTAAATAGAAAATGAGAATTTTTATTTAATATAAATATTAGATTATTCGTCAAAATTTATTCATTTCGAAGGAAGCTTAATTTTCTTAATTTGAACTTTGATGCTAATAATTAGTAGCATTTTAAAAATAGCTACTTATGCCGTAGAATATAACATACCCTACTTAGTAATCAATTCTAACTTCATTTCAAAATAACACAATGCAGAAAACCTGTGATTTTCGCTTTTCATTTTTGGAAAATATTTATGACTTTTATATTCTAACTGAAAGCATAAATTTTACCCTCCAGTGCAAGAAATCTTTAGTATTACAATAATATAATTATGCATCAATAAAATTTTCAGAAAAAAGCTCAATTTATTTCAGAAAAGAAGATTACTGACATAAAATACAAAATATTATCATTTATTGAAAAATATAAATATGATACATTGATATATCGATATTNTATTGATATATTGATATTGATATATTGATATTGATATATTGATATTGATATATTGATATTGATATATTGATATTGATATATTGATATTGATATATTGATATTGATATATTGATATTGATATATTGATATTGATATATTGATATTGATATATTGATATTGATATATTGATATTGATATATTGATATTGATATATTGATATTGATATATTGATATTGATATATTGATATTGATATATTGATATTGATATATTGATATTGATATATTGATATTGATATATTGATATTGATATATTGATATTGATATATTGATATTGATATATTGATATTGATATATTGATATTGATATATTGATATTGATATATTGATATTGATATATTGATATTGGTATTAGCTATGGTCAAAATGTTACCTACAATTCCCATATTCTTATAAATTTAAATTATAATAACTGATATGAAAAATTCTCACTTCCTATGCATTTTAAACTGACAATAATAAATTGATCAACCTATCATTCTATATTTTTTTCCCAAAAAAGTGAAAATATCTAATTATAAACTTTATTTTAAAAAATACTGCTCAATCTACAAAGCATTAATTGTTGTTCTTTTGAAATTTTTCATCAAACATTTATTTAAAAAAAAACATTAAACATCAAACATTTATTTGTTCAGTTCAAAGACTCCTAACTAATTTACCGTATTTTTACCCCCCTCGTTATATATATATATATTCCATACTTTAAACACTTAAAACATTTATTTATTTATTTATATTTCGCCTGACATACCTAAATCAGAAAAAAGAAATTTAGAGTTCATGACTTCTGATAAAATACTTCAACTTTTTACTTCATAGCCCAAGAATTTAATCTCAAAATTTCAAGTGTATTCTTCGTAACAGGATAGCCATTTTGAAAAGAAATAAGAAACGGAATAAAAAGAAGAGTAGAAAAAAATATAGCGAAATTGTACAAGACATCTACGACTGTGTTGTAATTCCCAATAGAGCTAGTATCCTTCAGAGAAACCCAAGGGAAATAAAACTTTGAAAAATAAGACTTTTCTGAAATAGATGTCTTTGAAAAATTCTTAGGTGTGAGGATCTGATACAATTGAATGAATACCATAATTTTCAGATGTCTTCCGTGAGTAAGGCGAGCCAAAAGTGATTTTTGTATTTTGAAAAAAATAAAATTTTTACGCGTTATGAAACTGTTGTTACTGCACATTTCATTTGACTCAAAATATAAAGAATGAATATTTTTAAGTCAATATTTCCGCCGATAAGTATTCTCATAGGATTTGTTTTATTGATTTTAAAAATCATAGCGCAATTTAAAAGGAATGAGTTAATGGATTTTTTCAGCTCGGTCATATTTTTATGTTATTTTACTGATGTAAATCTTTATCATTCTGTGCATTGTTTGGGCTTTTTTTTTAAGTATTTTTAGAGCATTTTTAGTTTAATATATATTGGGAGCTGTGTGGCAATATCAGAAAAAATAAATTCTCAACGGATCATTTATTTATCTATGAAAAAATTAAAAAAAAAGAATTTAAGGAAACTTTTAACTGCGTAGATTCCCGAGAATTACGTATTTTTAAAATGATATGATTTTAGCTTATATTGTGATATTTAATATCCTTTTGAAAACGCTTATGATACAAATTCAAAGCTTAGCCTGAATTTTTTTTTATCATTGTAATCTGTTTTAAGCAATTTTGAGTTTAATAAAAATTGAGATCATAATTTTAATTCTCAATGGATCATAATTTTACTTGAATAAAATCTAAAACAGGAGAATTTAAATAAGGATACGGATAAATGCATATATCTATGAGGATTTTATTTTTCGTAATAATGTCTTATGCTATTTTTTTATATTTAATATCTTTATCTTTTGAAAAGCTTATGATGCAAACTTACAGCATAGCATAATTTCTTTTAATCATTGCAATCTGTTTAAAATTTAGTCTATCTATTTGTGAGTTTAATAAATATTGAGTGTTTTTTTATTACTATTAGAGGAAAAACACTCTCAATGGATCATTAGATTTATTTATTTGTATATATAAAACCTAGAACAGAAAAGTTTAATAAAACGGCTAAGCGTGTGTATCCACGAGGTTTATATTCCTTCATAATGACTTATGCTTATTTTGTGATATTTAATATCTTCATCTTTTGGAAGAACTTGTGATACAAATTTGCAGTCTAGCAATTTTGCATTGTATGAAAATTGTTTTTATTACACGATCATTGCAAACTATTAAGTTTTTAAACCTCGTCTTAGGTACATTATTTTTCTATGTTTTTCACAGTTTTTTGTGCATTTTTGCAGTTGCATCCCGATGGTATTAGTTGCAATTCCACACCACAGTCAAAACAAGCTCATTTAATAAGTTCTGTACCTTCTCCAATGGACCACCTTCCACCGCCATCCTTTATGACCCTTGCTACTTTATCCGAAGCGGGTTCTCTACCTTCAAAGATCATGCCACCATCAGTTATAACCCATGAACCACAGCAACATCCAGAAGCTCAACCACTTTTATCAACTTCACGCAACACACCACCTCATTCTAATCACATGCACCATCACCATCCGCATTGGGCACCACAGGTTGGTGCGAATCACACTTTGACGCAGCACCATCAAAAACAACGGGAACAGGAGATGCGAGTGTGAGTACGTGTCTTTCTTTAGTTATTAGATATAAGGAAAAAAATCGCAAATTCAGGGACATTACTTATGTAAAATTGCTATTACTTCAGTCGAAACTGTTATATTTTATGCTATTAGTTATATAAAGCTTATTCAAAAATACTATGTTTCATAGTTATAAATATCATTCATATTTTACGATATATTCTATCCTTTTATGTGTTTACAAAATTGAAAGCTACCTACTAATCCATTATTTTCTATAAAAATAACATTTAAATAAGTTTCTAGTTGTAAAATAGTTTATAATTTAAAAATTGTTTTTAAATACCAATTGTTTTAATAGGGTTTTAGAATAGAAGAAGAAAAATAACATTTTTACTTCAGTAACGATAAGTTTGGTTGTTAACATTGAACTAAGGCATCCCTAGTAAAGTATTAGTGACTTTCTGGAATTTATCCCAAATGAAGATCAAAAGCCAACACTGATGCATGCGCTCCCTGAACTTGTAGATCTTAGATTCGAAAGTGGGTGGTGATAGTTATCACTCCGTCTACACACCATGCTTCCAAACCATTTTGCCGAGTATGGATTTTCCGGCTTGGATATCAACAAAGGAAAATATTATATTATAATATAAGTAATTTATTAATATGTTTGTGCTTCTGTATCGAAAGAAGTATAGTGTAAAGTATTTATCAAAATCATAGTAACTTTCATAAAAGTCACAGAGAATAAAAATTTTATGTGCAGAAACTCAATGGGCAAACTAATATTTTAAAACTAGCAATATTTTTAGTTTAATGATCGTATTAAATTTTCTCTAATCTCTCTTTATTTAAAGAGTATGTAAAATTTTATTTCAACCAATTTAATATTATTCATTTGCTAACAATATATTTTTCCCTGCTCATCGAATAACTAATTCCTATTCTTCACCATTTCTTTTTAAAGGCGATAAAATTAGAATAAATATCTGTCTTGAATCATTTCAGTTGAATTAAGCATATTTATTTCTGAATGAATTTTTCATAATTGTTGTGAAAAAGTACAAAGATTTCATTCAGAAAGTGTTCGAATACGAATTTCTTCTAAAATTCAATATCATAGCAATTTGAAAAAAAAAATACAGTAAGAAACAATAAGAAAGAAAATTAGTAAAAAAATTAGTAAAAAAATTAGTAAAAAGTAAGAAAATTAGTAAAAAAAAAATTTGTAAAAATTAGAAAAAAATTTGTAAAAAGCAAGAAAATTAGTAAAAAAAAATAAGTAAAAATTAGAAAAAAATTAGTGAAAATTAGAAAAAAATTAGTAAAAATTAGAAAAAAATTAGTAAAGAACAATAAGAAAGAAAAACTAGAACATATTAATTTCTATATCGAAATAACATTTTTAAATTCAAAAAATATGTTTTCGTTCTTCCATTTCTGCGAAGGTATTTGTTAAAAATTAAGTAATGTCATATAAATTAAAGCAAGAATTCAATTTATTTTTAAATATCAGAGATATATCAAGCAATTAAATATATTAATTTGAAATCTTTTTTAAATTTCCATTATTTTAAGCCCTAATAAATTTTCTATTGCAAACAATTGAGTATTAATCTTCCTTTAATTATTTCTCCTGATACTCAAATTACGCAAGTAATTTCTGTTCATCACCTACAAGGAACGGAAAGTAAAAATTAATATTATTGCAATTTAAAATAATTGTGCATATTTACAGTTCGAAGTTCGCGAATTACGGATTTATTTAATCCTTTTTTTAAATGAGTATTTTGTACGTTATGCTTTATAATTGAAAAGAGAAAATAATGTTTCTACTGTTTCGTAATAATCCAGCAGAACAAATAGTTTCTGGTGACTATTTACTCTCATAGTTCTCCCTTTGTTTGTTTTCTTATTAAATTTAAGAATAAGAATAAAAGCGAAGAAATAATTTTGGAAGCTTTCCTTCAAGAACTAAAACCTCAGGTTTATTTTTAAAAGAAATATATATTTTCCTTTTTAAATTACTATTTTCCTTTTAATTACTATTCATTCATTATCGTATCGTAACAATTAATTATAGAGTACTTAGATTAAAAAGACCTATAAAACTGAAACAAACTTAAAATGGTGTTTATATTTAGTTGTGAAGTAAATGTTAGGTTCATTTTTAGTGTATGTTAATCAAAGAAATTTAAAAAATTAAGATATATAAATTGAAAGTTCAAAATTAAGAGAATTGAAATGCAAACATTCCTAGAGAATTGTAGTAAACAGAAATTAAACTAATAAAATTCATTTTAATTTAGTTTATGCAAACTTTTTAATAGCTTATAAGCACGTAAAGCGCATAATTTCCAAGACAACTTGGGGTATATTAAACTGCATTATTCCAGAACCTTTAGAAGAGTAAAATTAGACAACGCGAAATGAGGAAAATATTCAATTTAAGGAAAACTCTCCATGAATGGTGTTGAATTGCTTGAAGAAAACAATACAAGCCTATGAAAATAACTAATAAGAGGTAGATTAATTTTTTTCATTCATTTATCTGCAATACACTATAGCTCGACAGCGGGGTACTTTGGAAAGGTTTTTAAAGGTTTTGAGGAGAGGTTTTTAAATGAAGATTCTGTAATTAGTCATTATTACAGAATCATTATCTGCAACAGAAGTCATTGATCATTATCTGTAATGAAGTCATTATCTGTAATAAACTGAGCCAAGGGTACACATTAGAATTTTTAAAAAGAAAACTTTTACATACATTTTTTGAGCATCTCATGCAAGTGATCTTTTTAAGTCTTAATTTCAAAAAAGAATTCAAAAATTAAATCAAAATCACTTATTCCAATGAGGAATTCTACTTCTAGGTAAGTAAAATCACTTTACATATCATAATCAAAACTAATCAAATTTCAGCAGCAAGCGCTGCTTTAATAAATTCTACAATAAAGCGTGTAGTCTAAAAATATGTATCCAACCAAATGCAATCTTAGTAAAAAGAAGGGTTCCGTTATCCATACAACGTCTATTTATAGAAACAATTTGGAATCTTTTGGAAAAAAAAATTGGATGTTACAAAACGTAAACATTGCATTATTTAATTCAAAAGATCTAGAATAGTTTGGAGATCCGATCTATATCCGAAAGATGGAGAATAGATTAGCTTGAAGCACCGATCGAGGAATAAATAAGAAATTAATTGAAAAATTGAAGTCGAAACTGAAAACGAAAACGAAAAAAAATACTAAATGAATAAATAATAAACAAATAAAAAATAGGGTGAGGAAATATACGAATCACAATGTCATAAACAGAAATCCTTTTATATTTAATTTTTTGAGATCAAATTAAATGAAATATGTATTATTGCATTAATTAATATTATTATGCCTCAGTAATTGAACATTGATCGAATTACCTTTGAAGAACTGCTGATTTTGAATCAAATATATACAAATGATTTTCTAAAGAAACACATTTATATAAATGGGTTTGAGAAATTTAAATGTGATATTACCGTATGATTAACTTGCTTATTTACGCTTGTGGATATTTGAATAGTTGAGCACATAAATTTTCACGAATATATTATCAGTTTGTGTTCAAAATAATTAATTTTGGGTATACCATAAGGGGTATTAGTTATTAAGCAAAGTTATTAATTTATTTAAAAGTAATATTTTAAGTAATTTATGTGTAAGATTTGAAATAGATAAGGTGAAGAAAAAAGTAATTTTCAATGTGTGATCCTCAGAATTATATTTTCAGAACAATGAATAATCATTAGAAAATCAAGTATTGTTTTCTTCTTGTAAGCGTTGCTCAAGTGAAAAATAGACAAGCATCAGAAATACAGTAGTGACAAAAGCCCATTATCCAGGATAATAAAGCGCACCCCAGGTTGCGCATGATTGAGTTATCAGTCATTTAGCATTAGATGGGCGCGTCCAAAGTGGATCAACATGACACAGTATGTTTCTTTTGTTACCGAAGGTGGTTTGTACTGTTTATTTACACAAAATGCTAAACAGATGTTAGGATGTCTTTCAGTATTTTTATTAATTTCACCTCAGCAATACATCACTTGGTTGATCTGATATTAAAATATATTGACACATACTCTTCATGTTAACATATGCAACATTTTCTCGCAATTGATGTTCGCTCACCATAAACAGCTAACATTCGATGACACACAGGGGTTGGACAAAATTATTCCTATTTTAACACATTTTTTGATATTTCTTCAAAATAATTAGACAATAATTTAACAAATTTAGAAGTGTATTGGTTATGCGATTTCTCTTATAGATCAGTGAAATTTAATGCTTTTAGTGGTTTTAGGGACCGACGCTAAATTACAAAAAAATAATGTTTTAGGATGCCTTATGCCAAAGAAAGGAGCAATAAATTTGTAACTTGTAACAATTATTCTGGTTATTATTTGCGATAACTGTACACAATTTCGATTAAATAATTATGGAAATGTGAACATTTCTCTGGAAAAAAACTTTTTTTTTGTCTTATGTTTGTTTGCGATGTCTTTTAAAATATTCAATAAAATTAAATTAAATTTTGGATCAATTTAAAATTAATTAAAAAATTATTGCTTTTAAATTTCGGAAAAAAATGTTAAAACTGCTCAAGATATGAGAAATAAAAGTATTTCTCTCATACTGTGCATCCACGCGAAAAATTAAGATTTGTTTTTTCTTAATTTGTAGTGAATCACATCTAATAAAAAAGTCGGATTTGAATATGGATTTTTGCACTTATTAAAGGAAAGCTCAAAATGTTACGGGGTTTTCCACAAATTTCCTTTTGTACTATTAAAAAATATTTATCAAGAATAACGTCGGCATTGTTGAAGATCACGCCCCCTTAAAAGTATCTTTTCTTTCGAATGTTTTCCTTCTTAATACAATCATACTTCGTTGTATGACTGTTCATTGTAAAGTATTATCATTTGTTATTTAACAAATGATAAGAAATGATACACAAACATATTTGCAGACAACTCCTTATCATTCTGAATTTCCTTTAAAAACCACAAAAACTGATTAAAAAGTGCTTGTTGGAAATTTTGAATTTTTAAAATATTCAAATTGAATTTTTTGCCAAATACGATTCATTATAAAATTTTTAAATAAATGTTAAATTTTCGTAGCACATGCGCAATATAAAAAACTACTTTAATCACCTATATAGTGCGCAATTTTCCACGAATGTTATTTAAACTCTGAAGCAAAAATTCTGAAATTAATTTTAAATTGCTCTAAAAATTTTGTTTAATTTTATAGAATATTTTTAGAGTTATAGCTAAAAAATGTAGGACAAAAAATTTGTAAAGTAATATAATATCTATATCTTCATAAATATTTAATCTAGGCTTTCAAAATTTTGTGCAATCCTTGCATATAATAATTAAAATAATTGTTACAAGTTACAAATTTATTGCGACATTGTTTGGCATAGGGTGTTCAAACACACTATTTTCTGTTTGCAATTTATTGGTGATCCCTCAAATCTCTAAAAGCTTTAAACTTTAATGATAGGCGTAAGAAATCTCATGATCTAAACCCAATCCTAGTGTGCACCACAGAGTGTCCAACTTGTTTGTTTGTGTCTTCCCCAATGGATTTTTTTCTTTTTGAGATTACAAAAGAAAGTGAATTACCCTGAGGCAAAAGCTTCAAAGTTACTGCCGATACACCAGACCTTTTTTGCGTGTAATCAATGATTGATGCTTTACAGTTGCGACGCATATACTACAGTTGCAAATGGCAAAAATGAACACCAGTTTTAAAACTTTCTTTTAAACAAAAATATCATCCAAAATCTTTGTGCAGTAAATTATGACTGTGAATTTTGAAGTTTTATTAATTATGACCTTTCTTACTTGCTTCAATATTACCGGGACCAATGTTTTAGAGTTATTGCCGATACACCAACCCTACTTGCAAACATTTGTTCACCCCCTTCCTTCTCGTTCCCGTGAAAATGACGGTGTGAGTTTTCGCTCGCTATTTCTCGCTCCTGTGATATTGACGGGCTGGAGTGTTCAGTAGCAATGCGCCAATAAGAATAAAACTAAATCATTTATTTTGCCCGGAAAAAAGTTTATTTCTCATTTTACACACCATATAGCAGTACCAGGATATTTTTAAGGTAACTGTAAATAGTTAGTTTACTTTAAACTAGGTACTAGCACTAATCAAATACATGTATTTGGCAAAATAGACACTTTTATGACCGTTTTCTTGAAAATTAACCGATCGTTAAGGGGTTAATAAATGAGTTGCTGTTGTGACGCAGATATTTCTGTTGCAAATCGCAAATTTGGACTTGGACAAATTTGGTTTTAAAACTTTCTTTTAAAGAAAACATCTAAGCAGAATCTTATGTGTGTAATAAATTATGACTGTTTACGGAATTCTCTCGCTAGTGTCTGTATATCTTGGGGTTAGTACTTCAGGGTAAATGCCGATCCACTAGATCTTCTTGCGGGAAATCGCTGATCCATGAGTTGTTGCGCATATACTACAGTTGCAAATTACAAAATTGAACACCAGACTTAAAACTTTCTTTTAAACAAATACTGTATATAAATCCTTTTTTTTAAAATACAGTACGACTGTTGTTGAACTCTCTCGCTGTGTCATTTAGCGAGCATATGCCATGTAGCGCTTCTGTATTGTGTTTCCAATCGTACATGCCAGTAAGATTCGTGCTTGTTATCATATTCTTAATATACAAGTAAACTATTGAACAATAATTCTGAATCATCCTGTATATGCTTATTATCTAACGAATATACGTACAAACTAAATATTTATATTGATATTATTCTTTTTCAGGCATTATAGGGATAAAAGAGAAGAAACCACGGTGTAGCCATAACTATTGATTAGTTTAGTTTTCAAATTTCAATAAACTGAATTATAAAATTAGTGTTATAAGGAAACACAATTTGGATAAAGAGTGAAGAGAAGGTAAAAGGTAAAGCAGATGGTGCTAAAAGATTTAAGAGGTTGTGCATCAACATTTCTCCATTTACATTTACCTAGAAACAAAATTACTCTTTACGAGTAAGATGCGAGAAGACTGTGTATGAAGTAAATAAGAAAATTTTGTATTAATAAGCTCGAAGGAGAATAATTAAGGTGAACTACTAAAAATGAATCGCATTATTTAAGTCCAGAACAAAATGTTGAGNTTTTCTTTCGAACGTTTTCCCTCTTAATACAATCATACTTCGGTGTATGACTGTTCATTGTAAAGTATTATCATTTGTTATTTAGCAAATGATAATACAAATTATAAGAAATGATACACAAAAATATTTGCAGACAACCCCTTATCACTTTGAATTTCCTTTAAAAACCACAAAAACTGATTAAAAATGCTTGTTGGAAGTTTTGAATTTTTAAAATATTCAAATAAAATTTTTTGTCTAATACGATTCATTATAAAATTTTTAAATAAATGTTATATTTTCGTAGTGCATGCGCAATATTAAAAGCTACTTTAATCACCTATATATTGCACAATTTTCCACGAATGCTTTTTAAACTCTGAAGAAAAAATTCTTTAAATAATTTTAAATTGGTCTAAAAATTTTGTTTACTTTTATAGAATATTTTTAGAGTTATAGCTAAAAAATGTAAGACAAAAAATTTGTTAAGTAAAATATTATTTATATCTTCATAAATGTTTAATCTAGGCATTCAAAATTTTGTGCAATCCTTGTATATAATAACCAAAATAATTGTTACAAGTTGCAAATTTATTGCGAAATTGTTTGGCATAGGGTGCTCAAACACACTATTTTCTGTTTGCAATTTATTGGTGGTCCCTCAAATCTCTAAAAGCTTTAAACTTTAATGAAAAGTGTAAGAAATCTCATGATCTAAACACAATCCTAGTGTGCACCACAGAGTGTCCAACTTGTTTGCTTGTGCCTTCACCAATGGATTTTTTTCCTTTTGAGATTACAAAAAATGGGGAATTACCCTGAGGCAAAAGCTTCAAAGTTACTGCCGATACACCAGACCTTTTTAGCGCGTAATCAATGATTGATGCATTACAGTTGCGACGCATATACTATAGTTGCAAATGGCAAATCTGAACACCAGTTTTAAAATTTTCTTTTAATCAAAAATATCATCCAAAAGCTTTGTGTAGTAAATTATGACTGTGAAATTTGAAGTTTTATTAATTGTGACCTCTCTTGCATGCGTGAATATAACCGGGACCAATGTTTCAGATTTATTGCCGATACACCAAACCTACTTGCATACATTCGTTAATCGATGTGCTGTTGTTGTGAAGCAGATATTCCAGTTGCAAATCGCAAATTTGAACACCTGTTTTAAAACTTTCTTTTAAGGAAAACATCGAAGCAAAATCTTATGTGTGTAATAAATTATGACTGCTACGAAACTTTCTCGCTAGTGTCTGTATATCTTGGGGTTAATACTTCAAGATAAATGCCGATCCACTAGACCTTCTTGCGGGGAATCGCTGATCCATGAGTTGTTGTTGAGGCGCATATACTGCAGTTGCAAATCACAAAATTGAACACCAGACTTAAAACTTTCTTTTAAGCAAATACGGTATATAAATCCTTTTCTTTAAATACATTACGACTGTTGTTGAACTCTCTCGCTTGTGTCATTTAGTGCGCATATGCCACGTAGCGCTTCTGTATTGTGTTTGCAATCGCACATTCCTGTAAGATTCTTGCTTGCTATCATATTCTTAATCTACAAGTAAACTATTGAGCACTAGTTCTGAATCATCCTGTACATGCTTATTATCTAACGAATATAAATACAAACTAAATATTTATATTGCTATTATTCTTTTTCAGGCATTATAGGGATAAAAGAGAAGAAACCACGGTGTAGCCATAACTATTGATTAGTTTAGTTTTCAAATTTCAATAAACTGAATTATAAAATTAGTGTTATAAGGAAACACAATTTGGATAAAGAGTGAAGAGAAGGTAAAAGGTAAAGCAGATGGTGCTAAAAGATTTAAGAGGTTGTGCATCAACATTTCTCCATTTACATTTACCTAGAAACAAAATTACTCTTTACGAGTGAAATGCGAGAAGACTGTGTATGACGTAAATAAGAAAATTTTGTACTAATAAGCTCGAAGGAGAATAATTATAGTGAACTACTAAAAATGAATCGCATTATTTAAATCCGGAACAAAATGTTGAGGCAATTTGGAAAATAAAAGCAACTGATAGAAGCTACAATTTGTAAAGTTTCAAGCTGCAATTTTTAAAAGAAATACTACTCAAGTTTTGCACAGTGATGGATCTTTCTAAAATTATTCATTGTTACATGATGTGGTGTTTGAATGCTTAAAGAGGAGATTAATGTTATAAGAAACCTTCTATATTGGATGTTGAAAGCAAAATTATTACTTTTTGTCCACGTTATTGAGATTTTATAAAACACTACAAACAAGTCATTACATAAAATTCATTACATAAAAGTTATTCAGATGTTGTTTAAAATATAACATATGTTTTTGAACATTTCCTAGTTTTAAAATTAAAAATTTAACTTTTTTAAGAACATAGCAATTAATTTCTCATACATAATAGTGAAAAAAACTAGTTTCTAACCAATTCATGAGACAGACACACTTTAATAACAATCTGTTGGTATTATTTGAAACACAGATTATTTAATATGATTTATGAGATTAACATAATTTTAAACTCTTGTGCGTACTAGTGGAAAAATTTATTGAATAGCCAAACATTCTCCAATTAGACTTATTTTAATTACAATCCACTATTATTATCCACATATATATCTATATATATGTGTGTGTAATTAGTACAATATTGTCACAAAATGCTAATACAGTCTATAATAGTACGAGGGACTTCTTAACGTATGGAAACCTTATACAAACAAATTTATCTGAATTTTATATGGTCTAAATTAAATGATAATTTTAAATATGCATTCATGCACTTTAAATGAGACTTTACTTAATGTTTTAAAAACTGAAACAAAATCCCATTGGCGTCATAAATTTTTCCACTATCATGTCTTTTGCCACATATTAATAATAATCATTGTTTGCAAGTCTGTAATGTACAGATATATAGCTCTTAAACAAATTCACTTACATATGTTAATAACATTTAGGTTCCTTTTGTATAAAATATGAATAAGTCAATAAAGGTTTTAATAAAATATGTGTTTCTTCTTCTCACTCTTTACTAATGACAGACCATTTTATTCTAACAAACAATTATAATCGTTAAATTACTATATAAAATATAGTAATTTAACGATTAAAATAAGGCATTTATTTTAATCGTTAAATTATTATATTCTAATCATTCGCTATAAGAAACAACTACTGCTGAACAATTATAAATAATTAAAACTTGAGTGTACTCAAAGTAAATAAAAATGAAGCTTCTTCATGAAGAAAGTGAGTAGAATTCATATTGTCTGTAATTATTAAAATATGAATTAACAAAAATTACAATATTCACATTAAATACACCAACAAGAAATATGTAAAAAAGTTGGATTTAGAAAAATAGCTTTATTTTAAGAGATTTACTCTTTGAACAAAAAAATTGATATTTGGGTTTTGCAAAGATAAATTTTAACGATCAAATGAAAAAACTAAAATTAAAATTCTATACTTTGGATACATAATTTTGAAATTAAATACATAAAGATACAAAATTTTTAGAAGGTTCTTCGTTTTCTTAGAATAACATAATTTTGATTAGAACTAGCAATTATAGATCACAAACAATTAATTTGCTAAATTATAAATATAACGATTCATCATGAGATATAATTACCTTTTAAGTATTTTTAAAATGATTCTCCCAACCAAATTTATTATTTAACATAAATATGGCAAAATCTATGCTTTTATTTATTTATTTTCTTTTGCTTAAACTTAGGTTTTCAACAATTTGTATCTTTACAACAAAAGTTAAATGGTTAAAACGTACTAAATATATTTCATTTTCTAGTAAAAAAAACTTAATTTTGTTTAAGTTTTCATCTTGATTTGTAAGTGACGCTTTGAGTACCTACCTAGTAAAAGGAACAAATGTAGTTAAATTGTTTGTATTCCAAGATTTTTTTACTGCGTTAAAATTTTAAAGATTTAAATGCATTGAGGAATCATAATTAATCCATGCATAGTACTGAAATGTTATTTTACGGTATGATTACCACAAAGACATTACTATATCAAAATGAAATAATTGAAACATGATAATGCAAACATAAACATAATACGAATTTAAAGCTGGATCCTATGACGTTATTATTGATCGTATGACGAGAATGGACTTCTGTCTGTTAATAAGTAAGTAATAAAATATTTAAGAATCTCATATTTCATTAAAAAAGTTATTTTTATTTTTTTTCGCATTAGAAAATATTTTTGTTCTACTTGAAAACTCAAAAAATTTTTGACTGAAATTTCAAATTACTCAAAATATCCTGAAGAGTTTTGTATATGAATACCTAAAATGTGAGTTAATAAAAACCATGTTTTTCAATAAAAATTAGTTTTAATGAGGGTAATGACATTTGTGAAAGGCAAGCAGAGGGCAACTAAACTATAGTTAACAACTAAAATACAAAAAAAAAAAAACTATATTCCGCATTAAAATTTTTCTAACAAAAAAAAGCAAAACAAACTAGATTTTATTTTCAAAAAGCAATTAAGAGTCTCAATTGCTTTTTTTTGTAGAAACAAATATTTTGGTAATTTCTGTACTGTATAATAATGAAATCTTGGCAAAAAAATTTCTGGTATTAAAAAGAATAATTTACGGCATTTAAATATTGATTGGTGATTTTTCAGTTCTTATGGTAACAGTTAACTAGATATTCTGGTTTTCAAAATTATAGTTCTAATTACCGCACTTTTAATAAAAAAAATACAGAACTGAAAAATAACGGTTCTTATGCCACGGTCTAAGGTATCGTGATAAAATTGTCGCATTTTATCACATACTATAAAACCATGTTTTATTGTTAACTATATCGAAATCATTACTAAAGCGCTTCGGTAAGAATTACCGAGATGGTTTCACATAAAAGTAGATATATGATAAATTTTACCACATTCTGTTAATTTTGATCTTATTTTTTTCCTCAGAATTCTTGAGCATTGATCATTAAATGATTCTTAATTAAAATATTTTTATTCTTTTATTTTCACGTATTGTGTTACTTTTGAATTATTGTTAATTAATAAAATGTTAATATGCAATTTTATTACTCATTACACGATAAAATGACGTTTTCAGCAGTAATAATGTATTATCTAGATTGTTCATTACATATTTTTTTTTCAAAAGGAGGTTTCGAATTTCGGAAACATTATTGAAATAGTTTTTCGTTTTTGACTCATTACCAATCGGAGGAGAAAAAAAAACACAGAAGCCATTAGTAAACTAAAAATTCTAATTAGCAACTTTTCTTTATCGATATAATAATCGAAGCAATGGGAATGAAATAACAAAAATAAATAGTTCTTTGTAAAAGAGTTTGCTTTTTTCTGTCCTTTTATTTCTTTTTTTATCTTTTCTTGATGTAAAGATACTGAGCTTTGTTATGGAAGTGACTCCATAAAGCTGTAATTTATAAGCATTCATTATAACGGTTACTGCATTGGTCATCATAATTTCCGCAAAAAATGCTAGTATTTTGCTGTTTTTATCCTAAAAATACGACTTCTTCCGTCTCTTTTCTTCATTTTTTCCCTTTTTATTACATTCAATAAATTACCTTTCGTAATTTACTTCAACCAAATAAATGCTCACACTTTTCGGCGTCATATAATTTATTAAGACATGATTTTCTCTCTTATTTATATTATTATCTTATTATTGTTAAAATTATATTTTAAAAACGGTTAATTTAAACTAAGAAAACTGTTAAAAAATTATTAAATACTATAATTATTCTCATATAACGCATGATCATCATTAGAAAAATAATAATCTACAAAACTTCTTGAATTGATATTTTGATGGTATCTATTTATTTTCAATTTTTAAACCTTGAAAATGAAATAAAATATTAATTTTAATCAATCCTTCTTGCACACTTCAAATACACTTTCTTTTTATTTTGACTATTGAAACAAAACTCTTCATTTGCACATTTTTGAGAAAAAAATCGGAATTCCTGAATGTAGATCTTTACAGGATTGACATTTAGGCAATTTAGTAAATATTGGACTATCATAAATATTTCATCTAAATAAAGTGCTTACTTCTTTATTGAGAAAAAAAAGTATGGTTCAAACTACCAGAACATGTTAAAATTGACTGTGCTTCTGGCTCTATGTTAACACCAAAAAGCTCTGTAATTTCTACTGAAGTACTTTAGTAATGATTTTGGGGAAATTAAGAAAATTTGATTTTTTAATATATGACTAAATTTCGGTAAATGTGCTGAAATTAGGTAATTTTATCATGATACGGTAAAACATGATGCAAAAAAAAACATTCATTATTATTAATTTTTAGTTTTGAATTTTTATTAAATGTGCGGTAATAATAATGATAATTTTGAAAATCAGAATTTCCTGTCAACAGTTACCATATGAATAAAAAAATTACCAAATGAATTGTTTGAATGCCGTTATTTTTTTCCTTTATTAACCAGAAATGCCTTTATACAATACGGTGATTTAACTAGACTTTTCTTTTCCTTGAAGGAACCCATAAAACTAAATGTTTTTTATGTCCATAAGCATAGTATTAGGAAAAACTATTTATTACTGTAATGAAATTTTTTTATTAAAAAGTTAAATATTTGTAGATAAGTTTAATTGGAATATGTACTGTAATTTAGAAACACGAGTCTCTGTACAGTGACAGACGAAATTGAAATCGAAATTTAACTCTCGAAAACTGTAAAATTTTAGGTATTTTAATATTCTTTATTTGAATAAATTGTATTTTTAAGACACATAGAATTTTTTCTTCGGAAATTGATTTCAGAAAAAAAAAATTGTTAAAAAAAATTTCATGAATTTTAATTGATTGAAATAAAAAACGTTCTTTTCGAGGAATTTTCTTAAGCTAGCACTCAGTACAAAAAAGTTTATTTCAGAGTTCCTTTAAGCTTTGTATGTAGATTTTTCATGTTTGCTATGTATTGAATAAAAGCAAAGATCAAAAGGTAAATTTATTATTCTTATCAAACATCAAACAATAATGCTTAGAATTTTTTTTATAAAATTAATAATGAACAATACATTATCTTTCCTTCCATTTAACAGTATATTTAAACTTTTTTTTTAACATTTTAGTTCAAGGCGCAGATAAGACTTAAGTATGAATCTAATAGTTTAATTGTTAATATATATATTTAATAATAATAACTATCATAACTATAAACTCGTAAAACTTCCAAGAGTATTGAGACATCAAAAACAATATGTTAGAGTTTGATATTAGCGCACAAAAAGAAAATAAAAATACAAAAAATTCAAACTTTTGAAGTACTTTGAACCTCAATTACTTCAGATTAGCCTTCAATGATGTAAATCTGCTATTTGAATACAATACTTACTAAGAAACTAGAGTACCAATTAATAGGTGAACCTTTAAATTGAATACAATAAAAGAAAAACAATAACTATCATAACTATGAACTGGTAGAATACCTAAGATTATTCAGACATCAAAAACAATATGTTAGAGCCTGATATCACGTACAAAAAAAGATGTAAATGTGCCTTTTGAATACAATAGTTACTAAGAATCTTTAGTTCTAAATAATAGGTGAAATTTTAAATTGAATACATTAAAATACTACTAATAATAATAAAAATCATAAATATAAACATGTAAAATACATAAGATTATTCAGATATCAAAAACAATGCGTTAGAGCTTTATATCAATCACCAAAATTAAAAATGATAAAAATTCAAAACTGGTGATCCTCGTGATTGAACTTCTGGTACTTTAGATTTCCTTTCAATGATAATGTAAATGTGCCGTTTGAATACAATACTTACTAAGAAACTATAGTAATAAATGATTGATGAACCGTTAAATTGAATACTAGTTGCCACAACCTATTACTTATTCAAAAAGCGGAAAAAAATATTTTGGCGATGCAAAAAAAGATAAAATTTGAATTTTAAGATGGATCACAGCATGACATCCGAAAATAAAATCTTTTTTTTTCAACGAGGAAATAATTGAAGGAAAAGAAAGAAAGTGATGAAATACTGAGTTTCTATAAGAAAACTTCAATATATTTTAAAATATTTTTTTTACTCTTAGAGTTGTACAACAATTCTTGTGTTAAAGAGAAGAGACTTATCATTTTGGTTGAAATAGTTTTTGTCAAAAGAAATAAGATCCGTTTTTCCTCTTATTTCGAAGTATATTTGAGAGATTAAAAAAAGCAATTCGGTATAAGAGATATACATTATATTATTTGTATTTCTAAATCTTTTTTGATTAAGAAGTTTCATTTCAGGAAGTGACGCGAAAAAAAATTATAAAACAGAAAACTAGTGACACTTTTTAAATTACATGGATTTGTTTTCCAATAAATTTTCAAAGTGTATTTCATGTTTTATTTATGTTGTACTTTGTATTATTTCGATGAATCTTCGTTTTGAAATTTTAAACAAAACTATTTAGTTGTTTATGATTTTACTACATCATTTGTTACACTAATCAATATGCTTGCTTTCTGTTTTTACAGGCACGTGCTTGTTTTTTAATTCTCTCGTTTATTAAGAAAATAAATATTAGATTAATTTGCTTAAAATATGTATTTTTATTGTATTTCACTTACGCTTTGATATTTCATCTCTGCTTTGAACATCATTTGAGAACATTTTACTGTTTTTATTGGTTGTATTACAATTACATTTACTATTATCACGAATCATAATTTCATTAATTATTGACTAAGTTTATTAATTTCATTGTATTAAATAATTGTATTAATTTTAAGCGAAGATTTAAATATTTATCACTCGTTCCTTAAAATTGAATTTTTTTTAGTATTAACAGATTAACATTTTCCCCCTTAGTCTCTTTATTAATTTTGAGCAAGAGGCTGATAATTTTGTAACTATGTTCCAACTTCTTTCTTGTACCATTAACAGCAATAATTGTGAATTTAATTTCAAGAGCAATATGATACCTTTATCAATTTCTTCATTATTATTTATATTTTTCACTTCCGTTGCTTTTTATTTGATTTTTTTCTTAAATTTTGCTTTTTGTATGAACATTTATGTAGGGTAATATCTGGCTAGATAGCTATTGTTTTTTTTTAAATCGAAATATGAGTTTTAAGAGATAAAAGAAATGTTAACGCATCTTTTAAATTCTCATACGTGTACTCAACAAATTCTGAGCATAAATAGAACATTGAAAACAAAGTGAGGAAAACATAATTGGACATTAAACTGATAAGTAGCCACCTTTTTTTAATGTCTAGGTGAGATAAAATAAACGGAATACAATGCTTTGTCCAACTAGATTAACAAATTAAACTTCTTCCTGCGAAACTTCATCCTATATGTAATGTAATTACCCTGAACTGTAAGTACTCTATTTATGCAAATTAATAAATTGAAACATTTGTATTGCATATTGCTAGAAATAGAAAATGTACCGAATTCAATTAAACGTTTCAGCTATATGATGATTATTAAAGCAAATAAAATAATATTCAAATCAACCAAAACTCATGAAGTAAAAGGGAAGGATTTATGAAGTCTCACATAAAATTAGATGAGAAATTTCAAACAGCTATTTTGGAAAATAAAGTATTATAAAATCATTTTCAGTTAAAAAAAAAAAAGAAATCTTAGAATTGTAATTCATCCGGGCATATTTTGAAATTGTAAACATTAATTATAAATTATGTTACATTATGCTTATTCAGTATAAATTCTATTTATTTTGGTTGTTAATTCCTGCAAATTACTTACCAACAAATTATTTCTTCTAAATATTGCTTAGTTTAAGGAATTCAATTCGAAAATATTCAAATAAAATATTTTTTCCACTATACTTTCTGACTTAGAAATTAAAACTAAATGAATTATATTTCACATTATATTTCATAGCTGGAAATTAAAAAAATATATTATTTCTCATAGTAGGAAATATTTTTTAACATCAAATACGATTGAAATAAGTTATTTCTTCTACTATACTTTCTGACCAAAAAATTAAAACTAAATTAATTAAAATTTTACATTACATTTCATAGCTAATAATTAAAGAAATATATTTATTTTTGTGATGGGAAATATTTTTTTAAATTAATATTTATATAACGAGATTTAAACAAGGAGATTTGCAAAAATAATAAACTTTGACACGAATAAGCTTAATTTACGCAAAAAGGCACATTTTAATGCATAATTTCATTACAACAGAATTCTCTCTTAAACCTTCTATTGACAAGACAATTGTTTTTACAAACGATCAGCCAGCACACAATTGAGTCATTTAAAGGGTTTAATTTGCACAAATTTCTATAGCCAAAATTATTCCAAACGCTTGGAATCAAATACAACCTAGGATTTTGGTTTGTATAATTCATAACTCTGATGAACTTGAAGGACTAATTTAACTACTGCCTCGTATATTATAGAGCAATATATGCTGTGATCAAAGTTTTGACTTAAATTTTTCGTTTTTAAATAACGTTATAATAACCAAAGTTATTCAAAAATAATTTAAAACAGAAAATAGAAAAGCAACAGCTGAGTATTTTTTGATTTTTATACCAATTATTAAAAGAAAAATAATCTACATACTCTTGACTATTAATAGAAAATACTGTGGCGTGAAAGTAAAATATATCTGTTGAAACAACTAATTAAGGCGAACAATTAAGGAAACAATTAATTGTTGTCGAAGAAAAATATCACAGTGGTGAATTTTACCATGTTTCTGGCTCTATATGGAAACACCAAAAGCAAGGTAATATTTACCGAAGAACTTTGTTACTGATTTTTGTGGCATGCAACGAGAACATGTGGAAACAAGATGGCATTTGGTAATGTGATAAAATTTTATAATTTTATCATGAAATCTGAGAGCATGGCATTGAAGCCATTTATTCCGATAAACTTTCTTGACAGTTCCTTATTGTGTGGTAATAACGGAATCAGTTTGATAATGTGTGGAATAATTCAGTTTAATAATGCGTGGAATTTCTGGTAAAACTTTACCTTATGAACAGAAAAATAACCAAATAGATAGTTTAAATAACCTATATCTTAGTTTCATTAACCAGAATTATGGTTCATTTTTGTTAAAGATGCCATTACAATAGAATACGGTAAACTTACCAGAATTTTTTCGGCGTATTTCTTTTAATTCTTTTTTATTAATAAATTCTTCCAAAATAAAATAAGAAAAAGTGAGAAAAAAATAAATCCGTAATCATTTGGAAATTCAAAATATTACGAAACACTATGCGGTGATGACTCACTGCACTGGGCTGTTATTGGGAAGAATTGGGGCTCGTTCCCAAGTGTCGGCTATAAGCCTTCCCAGCTTCAGTTGGTGGGTAGCAGCTTCTCTGGGAATTAAAGGTAGCATGAGCGCAGTGCTTATCGCATTGCCATAATCGTGCCATATTTGCTGCGTTGTATTTGATTTGCGGAGCCTTATCCTCCATTATCCCCTGGCCCACAGCGGGCTGTAGCGGGAATGCTTTCCTCTAAGCTTTTTTCCTACAATCAGAAAAATTTTAACGTTTTTTTTATATATTTTTTAAATTTTTTATCATAAAAATATTAAATAAATAATAGTTATGGTTTCCTATCCCAACAAACATATTAAACAGAGAAGTTTTGGTAAAAAAAAATTAAGTTCTTAAATTCTGAAAATAATAAATTTATTTTTAATCTCTCATTTCTCGATAATTAAGGGGAAGTAGTGACATCTATAGAACAAAGAAGTAAAAAATAACTCAAAGATCAATTTAATGTAGCTCAATTTGATATTTTATATAAAATTTAGTTTTATTTTTTATAGTATTCAAAGTACTCAAATTTTGCCCCATTTTAAACTAGATATTTCGAATGAAGAAATACAAAATTTTATTTGATGCAAAATTTATAATAAAAATATTGAAGTGATTCCGCTGGAATTTTGTAATTTTTTTTTGTTTAAACTTTCTAAAAATTTATATTACTTATTATTCAAAATTTTTCAACCCTTATAAAATTTATTATTTTATGCATTTATTTACTTTTTAAATAGTTAATATAATAATAAAAATAAGGTACTTTTTAAATGGAACTATATTTGGTATAACAAGTGAGCTGGAAAAACAAAAATTTTACATTCTGAGTTTATATTTCAGATATTAGGAGGCAACTGAGTAGTTGAAAGTGAAATGCGTCCAGTAAGCAGTTATGGACACATATGAATACAGACAGAAATTTTTTTTAATAAAACACAACGAATCATCACGATCAACGATTTTCATTTTTTTAATGTCTAATGATATTAGGTAAGGTTTAAAAGCGAGTGTGAATAAATGTTCAAAGTGTTACATGCAGTTGAAACATTGATTTTTAATAAATCAACTATTTCTAAATGTATGTTGTTGTAAATTTGAAAGTATCGGTTTGAGGAAGAGCACTCTGGTCTTGGTACGATGAGAAATACTAGTCTGATCTAAAGATGTTTCTTATCACTGATATAAACATTTCCTTTTTGCAAAAATAAAGATTTTGGACCAATGAGTGTCGTTGGTGATTTGTAACCGGATTTTGAGTGGAGGATCTACTAGAAAGACCTTTTCACTATGTATAAAAACAAAAGTCTGACTGAGTGCATGTTTGCAAATAACTCGATAACAGGATCACCGATTTAGTTCGTGTTTGTTTCTGCACTTAGCAATTTTTTTTCTGGGTTGGTTTGTGAGCAATTGCCTTTTTTTCCCATTTTGTCAAATCAGAAAATTTCCTCAAATAGCCAAAGATCTGAAAATGCGAACTTGTAAGAGAAAAAAATTAAATTTGCACTTACTTTACCAATAAGAGCCAATAAAACTTTATTACTTTACCGATAAAATAGTACAGTAGAAAATCACTACATATTGCCTCGATTTTCTGGTGTAAAATTTTAATTCTTGAGATATTAGAAATTCTGCTTACATAAAAATGCAAATAAACTCAGCACAGACTAGAAAAGAAAAGGTCTCTGCACGGTTTACCGTAAACAAAAAATCCAATCCATTAGTAGTCCGAAAGTAGTAACATATTTCATATTTCTTCTTCACTGAGCAGTTTAGTACCCTGAACGTAGGGATACATTTTGCAAAACTCCCCTCTGTGCAGTTCGTTTTCGTCAGACTACTAAACTGATCAGTGCAGAGGCAGAGGCGCAGATCTAAGAAGTGTGGACCAGATGATTTCCGGAGCCGGACAGTTTTAAATAGAATGAAAAGCTTCAGAATACCGTTCACAAAGTGTGAGCCTTCTAAGTCCACAGGCTATATATTTATGATGTATGTATATAAAAAATCTACTGGCGTTCGTGCTAACTCATTTCTTTACAGCCATATTTCACCTGTACACACAGACAATTTACTTCAAAGTTAAAATACATTTTCAAGCATGTATGATTTCTCTCATATTTTCTAAAATGTAAGACAAAATTTATATTACTAATAAACTAAGAATATTACAATAATAATTTCAGTACAGTTCTTCTGAATATTTCTTTTATTTTTCCATTGTTAAGTAGCAGTTTAAATTGTTCATATCTGAAAATTACCTTTTGTTTGATGTCTATAAATATTCCTTATTAAATAATTATAAAAAAAAATTATTTTAACTTAAAGAAATTGTATTAAAGGAATAATTTCACTTGTTTGCATTTCTTTATTTATTTTGGTTATTAAGGTTATTGGTGATGCATGACGAACAGATTAAATAAAAATTACGCTTAAAATAAAATAATTAACTTTAAAAATTTACTTATTCTCGTTAGTTAAACAATGATTTTTTTTAAAAAAAATTATTACCTGCCTTGCTTATTTAAGATTAAAATTAATCATGTTTAAATCTATGAGATTGAATAGTTAGCTGTACCTTTAAGAATTCTTTTTAAAAGCTGCCTTAGGATATAAAATAAAAAATTTTCCTAATTTGAAAGAATGAAAAATTACTCTATACCTTCGCATCAGAAGATAATTGTGCAACGGGAAATTAAATAGGATTTTATTTCGTCTTTATTTTCTCGTTAGTTAAATGTTTTGAGGATGGTTTCGGGAATTCTTTTCCCCTAATTGGCCACGATAAAAATACAATTTAAAAATGCTATTTTCCTATCTCTTTAAATCAAGAGATTTCTCTTTAAAATACATTTTAAGTCAGTTAAACTTAATTTGCTAAATGGAGATAAAGACGTATTTGAGAGAGACAGATTTACTATATATATATACAGTCAGTTAAATGAATTCTACGAATTTATAAGTATTCTGTTGAATATAAATAAGATTATTTTCTTTTTATAAATTGTTATTATTTTTTAATAGAACGTGAAAGTCGTACAAAGGAAGTCATTTTGAAAATTAAAAAAATTTGTTAAAATGGTATGTTTCAAAAAACTTTAGTGAAAATTCTTAAAAACATGCTTTACATAGAATTGGTGGTTAATAGAAAGATAATATGAATAAACTGGAACGTAAAAATTATTATTAACTTGATAATTCATTTAATTGCTGTTAGAATAAATAAACTCATTTTAATTTAAAAAATATGCTGTAAATATGCAGCATTAATGAAAGTATGGTCATGAAGTAATTATTTAGCATGTCTCAAAAATATTAAATGAAGTTCAGTTTCTCACTTTTCGGAATAAATGTGCTTATTTCAGCTCTTTGTTGTACAGTCACAACTTGTTTAAGTGAAAAAAATCGGCACTCATCACGAAGAGGAAGCAGCACTTAGCTGTACAAACAATACCCAGGAAAGATGGACAGCTATTTACAATATTTTTGAATTATCTATCACTATATAATAATAAACTAGTATCTACTTTAGGAATTAGATATAACATTGGAATTATGTTGCAGTTTAGATCTCTAAAGATCAATTGAATCAAGTTGTTCTAAGAAATCCATCTCTTTTTTTCTAACTATCATACCTTTTCTGCAGATTTACTGACCAGTTTATCAACCCTTTTTATGACCTGAATGTGACTTGCGATTTATTCTTGTCAAACCCTTTTATGACCTAAATGTGCTATTTTTTTGGTTCCAAGATTTACTACTTTAAAACTAAAACTTTTGTTTCTGAAACTTAAATATACATATTTGTCTCATATTCCGTAATTGGAGGTGATGAAAGTGTGCACGGCGACCAGACTCCTCATAGTTAGGAGCTTTAAAATTTAACATTGTAAAAAGAAATTCTCTGTTATATACAGAGGTATTTTCTCATCATGATTGGTCTCTTGTTCTGAATATTATTCTGCATCCAACAATCTTATGCCCAATGTCACGGTAAAGAGCAAGATTAGAAACGTAGCATGATGAGTAGCGTCCTTAAATCATGGGGACATGGAGAGGATTTCAGAAAATTATTAAGCACATTGTTAAAATAGCATCTTTTATTGGATAAGCGACTCAATAACCATGGTTTATGCTTTCACCATTATTATTGGCTTTCACCATTATGTATTTCTCTTAATTTCACAATGTGTATGCATCAATATTAATTAATATGCAATAATTATTAGTTATTATATTGTACTGTGAGAAAATTTTAAATGCTTTTAATTGTATCATTATGCAATTGTATCATTAGTGTAATGATTTGAAATTAACAACTTTTATCTATTTCACGTTTTGGAATTATCGAGGCAATTCTTAGAAAAAATAATGAGTTAGTTGTACAATTTCTAATACAGTTTTTGATAACTCATAATTTAATATACAATACACAAAAAAAGACTAAACTTGAATAACTTTTGATCAAATGATTTGATCTTCCCATCGTTCTAGGACTCAATTTTGAAGATTCAAGCACAGATGCCCTCAAATATGTTAATAATACACCTGAGCAATCATACCTCTTTTTCCTAGAGACTCAGATTTCTGTTCACCAAAATATTGGGGATGGCCTCAATCTGGGAAATATAACCCCAATAATTTGGTTAAGAGATCTGTTCTAGGTTTGTACACCTTAATGTAAATTTTACTTTTTTCGAGTTTCGACACATCAAGAACTCATTAAGAAGATTGAAAAAATTTTGCTCAATATTATAAAATTCGTTTATTAGATTACTTACTCCATAAAGATTACTCAATGCAAAGAATATTTTTATTAACTATTCATAATTTTTTATTGTTTTATTTAACAGTCGAAACAAATTTGAATAGATCGTGAGGTAATGAATTTTTGACATAATTTTAAAGAATTCAAATTTACATAGCTCAATATAAGTTTGAGCGAAATTGGTCTATTAGTCCCAGAGAAATCAAATTTTAAATTTCAACAACGTTTTTAAATTTCAATTTCTGATAAACAATTCCACCGACAATAAGGATCGCGTCTGATCAAGTGAGTTTTAACAGATTTAGGCAAAAAAAATTAAAATAAGTTTAGTTGGAAGATACTTTTTCCGTAAATGCATAAAATGTCATATGTTATTTTAAAAGTTTGTTTAATTTACAGTGCAATGATGAGATAATGAAATGTATGAAGGAATATAATATCGAAATAATAATTTCAAGAATGATTTATAGAGCAATTATAAAAATAAAGAAATGACTTAGACGTATTTTTGTTAGTTTCAAAAGTTAATGAATAATCAAAAGCTAAAAGCTTCTTTGATTTCTTAATTATTTTTATTTAGATCAAAATTCATTTTTGACTTGCTTCATTATTTTTGTTTATAATCCTTTAATGCGTAATTAATTGCACTTCTGACGTAAGTAATTAATAATTGCTTCAATAATTTTTTTGCAAAGAAAATGTAATTTTTTTATTTATTGATTATTTTTCATATTTTGTGACATACAGCTGTTGCGAAATGAATTGTTACGCAAGACTTTTTGCAGTTGATTGCATAATTTTATTTTTTCTGTTATGTAAATGATAAATTTATGTTTTTTCAATAAATTCTGTAGGGGTTTAAATTTATTTTAAAATTGTAATAAATATAATTAAAAACAATTCTTTTTCAAATATTTTTCCTCACAAAATTGAGTTTATTTAGCCACAGTCATTGTTATATAAAATCAATGTATATTACTGAAAATATCAAATCAAAGAAATCTTTAATTAGAAACTTTAAAATTCTTTTAATTCCCAGTAAAATGCTAACCAACGCTTTCTAACCAACACTTATCAACACTTTCCTACATGTAATTCAAACTCTTTTGCTAATGCAACTTGAATGAGGAAAAAGAAGGATAAATGAAAGGCAAATAAATGAAAGGCACTAATAAATGAACACTAATAACTGAAAGGAAAATGATGCATTATTTGCCTTTCATTCATTAGTGCCTTTCTAATAAATGAAATAATACGTCTAATAAATAATGCAATTATTTTTTTTTCAATTTATTATGACAATACCGATTTCTAAAAATCGTATACACTTAAAAGAATTCTGGAAGAAATTGTAGTACACATATCACAGTATACGCACTTAGCGAACTGAAATTTTTTTCTTCACATTATTAAAAACTTCGAAAAAACCATTTTACCATGAAATCTAATTTTACCGTAAAATACTATACTATAATGATACTGTAATATTTATTTGATTCGAGTAAATCAAATATTTTAAGGTAATTATTATTGTAAAAAGTATGGTAAATATTATTGTAAAAATTATTACTGTAAAATGGTAATTATTACTGTATATCAGATTTTTTGTCTTGTAACAAGTTGTGGTAAAAATGGATTTTGCTATAAAATGTACCAATACACTCAATGTCAGTACATTTTATTGTAGTTGTATAGATGTATTTAAAATTTATCATGCAGCCGAAGGCATATACCAGGGGATGTAATGTTTGCTCCTTAAACAGGATTCTCTGCTTTAAATCCCGTTGATGACTGAGCTCATTGACTTAATATTTTAATTATTATTATTATTATTTTGGTAAAAAGTGTTAGAACTTGTGAAACTCTCGGAGATGTTAGAACTTTTATTTTTCATTTTAGTGTGTCGTTCTTACATATAACGATACAAATAGTTCAGAGATTATTTTTAATTATGACTTTGAAAGGTGTAATACCTTCACTTAAGAGAATAAACAAGCATAAGATTACTTTATTTTAAAATGTCATGATTTAGATAGCTCTAAACTCTGTTTAAAAAGGTCAATATAGTTATTTCTTAAGCCTTACTTTAAGTTAAAATAAAACCAATGCTCATATTAATCAACCGAAGTTAATAGAATAAATAGCGTAAACCAACTTTAATTATTTAACAAATAAAAGTATTTTAAATCATGGAATTCGAATACTTTAATTGATTTGCATTTAAGATGTACAAAAGTCATGATTAAGAACATAAGAAAAGTTTAAAATTAGATTAGATTTCTTTTGTTGCTTGATGAATTATTTTCCACCGATGCAGTACAACATTAATAGTCTTAAAATTGTATTCAATGAATAATAAAACGAATTGTGGATTCTTTGTTCTCAAAGCCGAATAACACTTTAAAAATTTTAATGAAAACAATTGAACCTACGAAGCTCTTGGGATCTACGTACGGTGAAAACTTTGATTAATTACAAACGAAGTTTTAAAGAAGTGGTGAGAATCGTTTGACAGGAACAAATTGCACTTTGCCCAATTCTAAGAACCTTAACTTTGCGTTCGAGATGCAGTTTTGGAGAGAGTCAGATTCGGCGCGAGAAATTCCATTAACAAAATTAACTTCCAAGACGAACGATGGGACAATTGAAAGGAAAAGTTATTTTCTGCGATCCTTCCGGATCTGGGCTATTTTTCTGCCGGATTTAATTGATATCCGGGTTACGATCAATAGTTAATTGAGCCCTGATTTCGGTAAAAGTCCGGTTTTGTTTCTTTCTTTAGTCTTAGCTGTTTTCTGGATGGTTTCCAAGAGATTTCATGTTCCGGAATGGTGGTAATAGCTTTTTTATGTTTGATCCAATAAGAAATTCATTAAATCATGATGTGTGGATCAAAAGTATCTGATATATTTCGCTTCATTCATATGAAATATTTTAAACATTTTCATTAGATGTCAGAAGATTGTAAATCCGTTTTTAATGGATTCTATTAAGATTTGTATCATTTTACATTTTTGAATTTATAATTTTATAGCAAAAACCAATTAGAGAAACTTACCTCGGCATGTTGATACATTATAACTTGAGAGATAATAGCATGTCATGTATGAAAATTTCATTGTAAATAAATATTGTAAGACTGAAAATAAATGATTTTATTAAAAATAATAGTGTTTCTTGAATACCTTTGCGAGATTTGTTGTCCTAAAATATTTGTAAACAATCTTAAGGATAAAATAAAGTTAAGAGGTTTATTAAATTGCGATTTTTGGTGTCAAGAGTTCACTCAGCAACACATTCAACATTTGCCGAGTGAAACAGTGTCTTTCAAATCCAAGATCTTCAGTTTCAAGCCAATGAGAACATGGATTACACACAGGCCAAGACAAAGGGGGGTTGACAGAATTGAGGAGGATATTAAAGCACTAGGACACTAAGATTGACCAACTGGGACACACTGTTGAAGGGAGAACAAAGTACAGTCAGACCTCGATATAAGGTCACCCTAAGGGACATTGCAAAAGTGACTTTATAAGCGGGGTGACCTTTTAACCGATTCATTAGCAGTTCGAAACTAAGCACGTAAATAGTACACATCATGATTTTTTAAAAATGGTAATACAAACGAAAACGATCACCCATAAATTAAATATTTAAGTCAATGAAGTTTAACTGAATTAGTAAAGAATTGAAGAAAGTTAGATTTTTTAAAAAATTTTAATTTAAAATAAAGCTGTTTACAAATTTTCTCAAAGTGTACACACATACATTACATCCTACCTTATTTAAAATAATCATTTATGCAGGTCAGTCTCGTTTTTGGTTTCATTTTTCGAACAATGTTTTCTAGATTTTGTAACTTCTCAAAATGTTCCTCATCTCCCTCATGGTTTGTAAAAAAATTTCGTGACATTTATTGCATTGAAGGCTTCCACTTGGGTTACAGTTACAGTTTCATGATCACTGTCATTGTCCTGACTGTCCACAACTTGTGAAACAATTTCAGAAATTTTAGCTTGTTCATTGGCTGCAGCATTTTCCTAGAACTCGAGAGGGGTAATTGCCTTGTAAGGAAGTTAAATAGGCTTTTGTTAGAAAAGAGTTCCCCTCGCCTCAGATAAAAATGACCTTATAAGCGATAACGATTTTTAAAACTTGACCATATATCCGATAATCTGCAACAAAGAATTCCTATTCAGTGAGCCGGGACTTTGAAAAAGTGACCTTATATGCGGGGTGATCTTATACGCGGATGACCTTATATCGAGGTCTGACTGTACTAGAAGATTTTAAAGATTGTCTTGACGCCTAAATGGATGCCTGATAAATATGTAAACAGATATGTCGTTTATATTTATTCATTTTGAAAAGAAATACTATTAGCAACATACATATTGTGGTGTATTAGACTCTCCAATTACGGGTAATAAATCTAAATTTTTATTCTAGTTTTGAATGTTGAGAAGGAAGTAAAAATTTCGAAATTGGGAGAATTGTACAGCCGAATGCAATGAATGTAGAATTTTTTTCTCTACCTTTATGTAAAATAGTAACTTGTATGTATAACAATCGCACTTTATTACCCGTCGAAAATAAAATAGCACAAGTTTCAAAATTCAAGATTTATCGAGAGTTTATTTAATTTCATTATACCAAATTAATCAGGAAAATAATTCCAGTTTATGTCCTAATTCATTCATGTATTTTAAAGTAGAGCAAAATTAAAATTACTTTCAAAAACACACTTATCACTTAAAAATTATCACAGAAATACAAAAAATACCAACCTTTTAGCGAATTCTAAAATTTATATTTCTCAATTTAACGATTCTTAAAATTATCCATTCAAAAACTGAATGTCAATATTTAAAAAATGTATTAAACTACAGGAAATTTTTTTTTCTATGTTTGCAAATAAAATACTACCTTTGTTTTAGTTGTAAAAAAGAAGCTAAAGGGATATAAAACTTCTCCAAATCTAACCCCAGCATATGTCCTGATTTATTCCTTTATTAGAATACAGAAACAGTAGGAGGGCCTAGAAGAAGCTTCGAGCAAAAATCTTGTAAAGCATTCAAAACAGAAGACTGCTTTTCAAATATTTCCGACTCCCTTCGCTGAAAAGATATTCTAGAATCTACTATCAAAACATAGGCCGCATCTGCATGCATAAGCAATTGGTTATACAACCGTTACTTTGAGAAGCAATGCATTCTAAAGGTGCAGGATCGGGGAAATGTTTTTGCTGGCTTCCGAAATCTTCTTCACCATCGCTGGTATCCTGTCTTTCATGTATTCATTGCTATAAATCCTTTGAGTCAGATGCGGAAATGATTTCACTTCAGCTGAGAATCAGTTTATGATTTGATGTTTGTTTGTTGTTTCTTAATAAGCATTTAGTTAAGCATGATGTTTTGATATCCAAACAGATTATTATTACTTAGAAAAGTGTCATATTTCATTTAACTTATGTTAATGTTGCAAAAAATTTACAGTATTTATGACTTTAGAAGCCTGGATGAATACATAACATATTATGGAATAAATATTCAACTAAACAAAAAATATACAATATTACTAACTTCGTATGCCTTGATGAATACATATTAGTTATTTAATATTATCCAATACAAGTTATGTGACGTTTTGGTGTATTACAATTGACTGCGATTCAGTGTATAACTTAGTTTTATATAATATTGTTTAACTTTTCTCAACAGCACAAAGGCTATTGAAATTGTGATTCCCTAACTTGCAAGTTGTGCAGGTTTTGGTTTGCTGTTATTTTAATTAAATTGCTGCTTAAACAATACTTAATTCATTGACAAATAAAATTCGCAGGAACAAATACAATAAGAAAATTGTCTTTCTCTCTCTCTCATTTCTTTCACTCTCTCTCCTTTCTTTCACCTTCTCTACTTTTCTTTTTCACTCTCTTTTCATTAACACAATGCAGTAACAACAACTTTCTCTTCATTCACATTTATTGTGCCTTATGAATGCTTTTTAATATCACCAAAGGGATAAATATTTAGATATGTAACACAGAGTGTACCAAACTTTTTTTTAAATAATAATAATAATAAATATGGGAAAATTCACGTAGTATAATTTTAAACAGTTTAAAAGGCATTGCTGAGAAACAAACGTTTTTCTTCATGTAACGAAATGACTGTTAGATGTTCTAATTAGAACTCTTTGTGTCTCTATTTATTTATCCGATGGGGCGCCTGTTTTCACCTGTTCTCACTTCATTCCTGATGGTTATAGTGTTTTCTGAATGTTATCTAATGTTGCCGAAATGATATATATTTCTATGTATAACATGTATCATTTAAAAAAATATGAAAAAATCTTGTAGTGAAATTTTAAGCAGTTAAAATGCATTACTGCAAGCCATATATATGTTACGAAAAGATTACTAGATATTCCAATTAGAACTGTTACTGTCTCTTGATTTACATGATACATTGTCATCAATCTAATTTTGCTTCATTCCGGATACTTACGTATTCTAACATAACTGAAGTGATAAATATATAAATATCTAACACAGATTGTACCACATTTTATTTAAAAAAAATGGAAAAAATCATCTAGTAAAATTTTTAACTGTTGTAAATGCATTGCTGCAAACCACAAGTTTTTCCTTATGCTTCGAAAAAATCATTGGATATTCCAATTAGGACACTTTTTCTCTCTTTGTTTACTTGATGTAGTGTCATCAACCTATTTCACTACATTCCAGATATTTATAGTGCTTTTTGAATGTATTTCAATATTGCCGAAGTTATAAATATTTAAACATAAGACTTGAAGTGTATAAATTTCTTTTTAAGAAATGTGGAACAAAGTCCTCTAGTGAAATTTTAAACAGTTTAAAATTCAATGCTTCAAACCAAATGTTTTTCTTTATGTTGCAAAAAGATTGTTGGATATTCCAATTAGAATCAAACTTTAGTATGTTTCGAGGATGATTTTAATTAAGTTTAATAATTTATTTAAAAGTTTTCTGATAAAATACTTCTTTCACTTAGATGCAAATTCAGTTTCAAAATTCAAATTTTTTTTCTAATTTTCTAATGAAAAGTTCGTTTTTATCTTGAACATTTCAAATAATATCTACAAAAAAAATCGTTTTTCCATTTGTTTCATTAATTACATTTAACTATAAACAAAGGCATGTTGTTTTTCAATTAGTAATATAAAATCAAATAAAACTTCTGTTCTGTATAGCTTTATTTACGTATTTTAATTTAATTTACAATTTTGATTCAGAGCAACAATTGTATATTTTTTTTACTTCCAATTAGCATTTTATGCTAGTTTATAAATGTGAAGTTTGTATTTTTTTAATTCTTTCAAACAAAACTTGAGAAAAAAAACTTTATTTAGTTACATGAAGATTTTATTTGCTTCGCATTTAACTCATTGAAAAAATTAAAACCAATCGAATAGCGAATAATGTTATAGCCTATTTTTTATTGTCTCTCCTTGATTGCATATCACTGACGCAATAGCAAACACAGTTTTTTTAATACACATTCTTTTCAAAATATTTTTTAACTCTTTTGAAACACTATTAGTTTTAATATCGAAGAATGAGCCTCATCTCCACGTTTCAACCTTTAATTTACATTTCAAAGTTCAACCGAACATGTTTTCCTAGAAAGAAAGTATCTCTTTTCTTTCTGAAATTTACTCTCCTTTACATTTTTCTTTCATTCTAAATTTATTTTTCAAGTAATTTCCTATGCCGCACGTGTTTTTGTTATCTTAGAACTTTTGAATAACTTTTATTTCCTTTTAAATCTCTTTTTTATTTCTAAACCCTTCTTATCGAAATTTCGAATTCATTCCGAATTCGGGATAAGTCGACATAAAAGCCCCGTTTTTTCGCCCCTTTCTTTTTTCGCCGTTCATTTTATACAATTCTTTTCCGTTCTTATCGAGCGATGTGCTGTGTGTTTGCATAGATACAGAAGCAAGTTTCCCGCTCATTTTTTTTCTTTTTTTTTTTACTCACCCTAAATGGCAAAGTGAGATGAAGAAGAAAGTTTTTTTCTTTTTCCTTGTTTACGAAAAAGGCGTTAAAATGATTTGTCATGGCTTATCTAAAAAGACAAGTCTTAACTCTGAGGGAAGTAGAGCATTTTGGATTCCAAGTTTAAAAACGTGTTTCAAACAGATCAGCAGGTAATACAAAAAATTATCAAATAGATTATTCGAAAAAAAATAAACAAACGCAAGCATAAAAATTTGCACATCTTTTTTCAAAAGTTTTCAGATTTTAAAACAAAACTATGAAGTACATACTAAATATTCATATTTAAATAAATATTGCAGTTTGGCAAGTGTTAAAAATTTAAACTTTCATGTGATTAATAATTAGGACGAACTTATTGATAAGAAATGAATGTTGTGTGCCTTCTTGCCTTTATGTGTTCTTATTTTTTAAATTTATTTTAGTTTTAATTTCATACGTTTTTAGATTTCAAACCAAAGCTAATAATTTAATTTTCGTTTTCTTAATGGAAAAATGTTTTAAAAACATTTTTGCGTTTGTAGGTGTAAAAAATTTCAAACAAATACATGATTACGCTTCATAAAAATGTTTCCTCAGAAATAAAATTTTAACTGTTGTTTTGTATTACTGTTGTGATTTTAAGGGAAAACTAAAGCGTTTATTTTATGATTACTTAAGGAAAATTTTTAAAAACAAATTGTACTAGAGTACGCATAAAAAGCGTTTATTTTATGATTCCTTAAGGAAAATTATTAAAAACAAATTGTACTAGAGTACGCATAAAATAGATTACTTGACGACAAATTAATCCTATCCTCTGAAACGATCGCTGTGTGTCTGCATGTATGTACACAGTTTTTGTACTCTATTTTTTGCCAGATTTACATACTTGAGATTTTAGATCTCAAAAAAAACTAAAAATTATACTTAAAAAAAACTTTTTTGAAATAAAATATTGTATTGCAGAGAACGTAAAAAATTTAAACAAGTAAACGATTATTACAGTATTGTTGCTAAAAAACGAGTGTTAGGTATATGCTTAGACATATGCATTTAATAAATAACTGTAAATTATGCTTTCAAAAAATATTTTTCAAAATAAAATATTATATTTCAACAAATGTAGAAATTCTAACAGAATACATAATTTTAAAAAATTTAAATACTCATTTTTTAAAATTTTATTAATATTTAGGTTCATAGAAAGCATTTATTACTTATTTGTTTTCCGTGATTTTTTTCATGTTAACACTTCAAAATGAGAAGAAATAAAAATTATGTTTCTTTTTTCTGTATCTGAAAGAATATACGTTGAAATAGCTTGTTATGGATGATCTAAAGCACAACGTAGACAGTGGAAAATTTTCAATTGTCATTTTAAAAATGTTATCTAAACAGAATATCGAGTAATACTATTAAGAAAATATTTCGTGCCAAGTCATCCTAGATTATGTATCTCATCGTGTTCTAAAATTTTGTTTTCTTTATGAATAGTATACAAAAGGAACATGTTCGTAATGAATTACGTCATCTATAATTTTATTAGAATTAGTAATTCAGTTTCCTTCAGGAACCTTGGTGACTCAATAGACTTCATGTTGAAAGTCAAACTCTCGCTACACTCACTGCAACATGTTACAATGGTAGAAAATTCAATTGTAATCCTTCGTCACAATTTTGTTAAATCACGTCGCATAAATATGGCACGAACAAATAAATTCATAAATTCTGATTTAATCCCATAACAGAATTAGAGGACGCTACGTATAGAAAGCGAAGGATCAATGAAAAAAAAAACGATTGCTGTCCTCTGACCAGTGTCCGATCTAACTACAAGAAAGCTCATTGTTTAAAAATTCACTAACGTTTGTTTAATGATAAAGCTTTTGCCCCATTTTGGATAGAAATAAATGACGCATAATCTTCCTGTAATTGTGGCATTAATCACAGCTGCAACATGTCGAGTAAAGAACACAATCACATACGCTACCATAAATTATGCTACCATAAATTATTACATACTGCAATGGCGCATTCGACTTTAGACTTGAAGCCAGTCATGCCACCAAAGGCCTACATAGTGAGTATTTTTGAAGAAAAAAAATCAGTGATATTCCTTTTTTAAGTAAAGTAAAATTCGAAGATATATTGATGATATTTTCTTTATTAGTCGCGTTCCAAATAGCAGAGGAAATTGTGATACACCTTGCACAAGCTAGAATCCATTTTTTTTAAAATTCAATTGAAACAGTAGTGAATTCAAGCTTCTATTTTTAACAAATTATATTGTACAGAGGCAAGCTTACAGAATAGATGCATCTTAAATGTTCTTGTTTACAGAATCAAGTTTAAGGGTTACGTTTAATTTTATTCAAATGGTGCCATGTGATGGTGACAAAATTAAAATTAAAAACATTAATATGGTGAATTTAAAATGTAAGGAAAATTGCAGAAAGAAATATATATTTTTTTTCCTGCTTTCTTTTACAAGAAGCAGTTAAAAAATTTTGTAAAATAACATTTACGTTATTTTCTGAAGCACTAATGATTTATTTTCACATATTTTTTTGTTGCTTTTAAGATTTTTTCTTCATTTTAAAATCCTTTGTTTCCCATTCGTAAAACTTTTATAACATTAATAAGATAAGACATTTTAATGGCACTTTTTCCTTAAAATCAGAGAAATAAGTAAAAAAACAACAGAAACATCGGATTTTATCTTATTTTCGGAAAATAAATGTGAGAATCTCTTAAGATTTTATTTTCAACCATGTTCCTGACGAGCAATGCCAATACTTTTTGTTCCGAGGGGAAAAAATTAAACAAAGTATTTTAATTTACTTTTATTTTCAGAAGAAAATACATGTTTTATGGAGGCAATATGTTATTTTTTCTTATCTTATTTCGCTTTTTCCTTTATTTATCATGAATTTCAATATAACATAAAATTTAATTTTAAATTATATTGTAATGATGCAAATGCATCTGCAGATTTTTTTTGTCTCAGAATTATTTTAAAAAATAATTCTGAAAATTTATTAGAACAGAAAAATCAATTTTAAATCCTTATCTTACTCAATTATTATTAGATTTATTCATTAAGAAAATTATTTGACAATCAACTGCAATATAAGTTAAAGAACGCAATTTTTCGAAATTTTGAAAAAAAAATATAGAATTTAATTAAAAGGAAAAATTAAAAGAAATTCTTAATATACGAAAACTCTTAATTACTTGTTTATAGATTGTATAGGGACCTTCCTATTTTGTAAATCTCAATTAGTCCATCTCACCATTCTGTTATTTAAAATAACAAATTTTTAATATTTCTATTTTTATTACTTTAATCTATCTTAAGTGTGCTAATTTTAAAGTATCCATGTTAGATAAAACCTATTTTTCTTTTCAATAAAGGTCTCTCTCTAGCTCTCTGACTGTTTTGGGGACGAAGAAGAATTTTAATTCATGAAACTTGTGCTATAGAGCAGATGGACTGTGTAAATTCTACTACCAAGCCTATAATCACGATTAATTATGCATTATCGGCGTCAATAATATTTGGGAGTACCTTTTCATTGTAAAGTTTAAAGGTTTTTACGTAAGTTTGCGAGTATATTGAATAACTTCATATTGAACAACCTTTGTATTGTATAACTTCCATATTTGAAATCTGTTATGTCAAATGTTCACCATTCTCTTCAGAGTTTACTTGTTCTGAGTTTATTAAGTCAATCAAAAAAGTACTGTGTCAATGAGCTCCTCGTTGATTTTAGTATTTTAGAAGAGGTTTTCAAAAATTTAGAAACTAATAATTTATTAGTAAAAATAGATTTTAACTAAACACATTTTTTTACCAAAAAAAAATAAAAAATTTCTGATATTAATAATAAATTGTGATTTAATTCCTACAGATTCCACTTTTTTCATCCTCAATAAGATGAATACATCTGCATAACTTTAACAGCTGTGATAAATGAGTGTTTTTAACTTGATTATAAAAACTATTGGCATTCTAAAATAAGATATAGGCTTACTTAAAATATGCTTTTTTCTTAAACTAAATAATTTAAATCACATTAAAGCGCGTCGTTAGCAAATATACAGAAATCCAAGTATCACCTTTAATTTTTTTTCATAAAAACATAAACAAACAAAATGCAGAAGAATACAAATACAATTAAAATTAGACTTTAAATATTTAAAACTATGATTTCAATTGAGTTTACGCTATATTAATATGTATTATTACATATTAATAATTTAAAATTAATAACATGTTAGTTAAAAAACGTTTTCCTAACATAAATTGTATAATTTCACATACAACTACAAACATATAGTATAAAATATATTTCTTAACTTATTTACTGTTTAATAAATAATGTGCGCATCTTAGGAACATAGTAGCTTTTAGTAAAAGAAAAGTTTTAAAAAAAAATTAATAAAACATTTGCTTGACCACTTTTTAAGGTAAACAATAATTAATATTCCGTTGTATATGACCTCCCATTCCCATATAGGATAAGACTCGTCTTCTTTTACATCCTTCAATAAAAAAATAGAAGGTGCATCTTTAATCTAATTACAGTGCTGCAATTTTTAGTATAAGGAACTGCTATTCTTTTTTTACTTTTCCTTTTAAGATTGAAGAATAACGGAATCATAACGTCCTCAGAAAGACGAATATTTTTCTACCAGGTTTTGTAGCCACAGATTGATTGATTGATTGAAATGATTTTTTTAATTAACAGATATATTTTAAAAATATAAAGATATGTAATGAAAACCATAAAAAAATTTTAAATCAAATAAAAATAGTATAATAAAAATTATTATTGTATATAAATTATTTTATTGATGCTTTTTGTATAGATAAAATATTGCATCCTATTTGCAATATAAATTATTTTGCAATAAAAAATTCATTTTCACGTTAAATAAATTTTTTGCTTTAGCTAAAAAAATAAAATGACGTATACTTAATTCCCCAAATCTTTAATACACTTAATATGAAGTAAATACGAATAAATGTGATTATACTTAGTTATAGGTAAGAACTGAACCCAATATACCTGACTATCTGGTCAACGCACTAACACCTGTACCATTCTTTAATGCTACAAATACTTTATTAACAAAACCAGATAAAGAATGAAGTAATGGAATGAAAAGGTCATAGTTCCGCTTATTTTTCAATTGAATCTACTTATAATTCAAATATAGTCACCCATTACCTTAAGTTACCCATTTTTACTGAGATAAAAATTGTTGGAGAACTCCTTGGGTTCACTTTGATGGTATATGAGCTCTGAGGAAATACGTATGGTAAAAACTACCAAAGATGGCAAAATTTATTGTGTATCTGGCTCTATGGAAGCCTCGTTAATTGTTACCAAAACTATCGGTAAAATTAATAATAATTTTATACGCGAGGAAATTCGGTAATTGTATCATAATACCTTAGAATATGACATACAACCATTATTTTAATTTTCAGTTTTGTAATTTTTACTAAATGTGTGGTAATATGAACTATTCCTTAAAAAGACAGAATTTCCATTACGCCTTTGCCATAGTTAAGGAAAATTTAACAATTGTATGATTTAAATACCTTATATGTTTTATTAACAAAATTCCTTTTTTTCCTACTAGAAGTAATATTACCATAGAGTTCGGTAATTTTAACAGAATTTTTTTTTTCTCCGTGGAGGAATGAGGTGATTTTGCCGTTTGTCATGTAATTAAGAGTTTACGCTTTGGATAAAATCATGTGCTTTTGTTACAAAATGAGTGTCTTAAATATCGAATAAACACATTGAGAATTGGTAAATCAAATTTCTAAGTCTGTGAATCAGATAAATGAAATATTTTCGGATAAATTAAGTAAAATTTCGGAAGAATGAAAAGTTTCTTTTAAAAATTTATTTCATAAGTCATATTTTATTTATATCAATGTAAAGTTCAGCACGAATATGTTTTCTTAAAGAAATCATTTCGTATCCTCGTGATTAATACAATACTGAGTTTACACCTATGCTAGCTGATAATTAATCTGTCACTGCCAGCCGTTGTTCAGTGATGTTGTTGGAATGTCCTTTATGTAAGCAGGCACATTGTACAAAGAATGAATATAAGAAGGGGAACATCACATCTCCGTATAATAATAATGTAAGTGTTATATTGTAAATAACCACATGTGCAACTTATGTAATTCCGCACGTAAATTATCGTACCTTCTTATAGCTAAATAATCAATATGAAACTAAAAACAAAATGACGTGTATTTAATTGAAGGAATATTAAACTGAAAACAAACGCATTCATTTTATTATACATTTAAACAAGTAAACAAGTTAATTATTGAAACATTGTCTAATCCTAAGAAGTCTTATAGCAATATCGCATGAAGAGATGGTGTGTCGCAATGACTTCCCTTAATTTATAATTTTCGAATCATTGTTAAAAGTCTTTTGAATCTTAACCATTTCAAATTCTCACACAGTGCCCTGTAAAAATACCCTGATCAAATTACAGCGTCGGCACTCAGTGCATGTATGTTGTATGAATATATATTTAATGCAACAGTTCAAACTATATATATGAGTGATATGATTTAAATATTGAGAAATGCTGTTACGTCAAATATTAAAGGTCAAATGTTCACACATTCATAAAATAATATTTCAAAAACTTTTTACCTCATTTAAAATAAAATAAAAAATACGAGTTTATATAGACATTGTATTCATGCATTATCTGAGGAATAGAATGCACCTATTTTTGCTATTTCCTTTTTTTTGTGCTTCACTGCCCCCATTTAATCTTTCGTTATACATAACGTTGTGATTGTTAATTATACGTTAAGTTCCTTTATAATAAACTTTTCTACATATTATTATTAATTTTACAGAAGAAAATTTAAATCTGCATTTATTTTAATTTAATTTTGCGTGAAATATATTAATCCCACATATTTGTTTTTAATTCTGCATATTTTTAAAATCCTTAGTTAGATAATTTAATTTGTATAGCTTTTATTAGTCCTATATGAAGGTAGTTCAATTCTTCAAAATTTGCTTTTATCCCTCCATTTTTTCTAACATAAGCAATGCTCTCTGCAAATATATTTGAATAAAAAGTAATGCCCAAATGAAAAAAATCTATACATAATATGTAAACTAGCTGAATGTCTGATCTTTGAATGGGGTGACTGAAAAAAATGTAAACAAACAATAATTCCGTACTGATGGATAACATTAAAGAAAACTACGAAATCATGCATAAAACTTAAAGTCATTTACCAATACAATTTATAAAGATTATGTAATTTTAATTATTTATTTATTTATTTACTGCTCCTCTTTAGTTTGTTATAAAACTATAACGTTATAAGACGTTACATACAAGCTATAAAATTAAGAAAAACACATTTATGTTGTACATCCTATCAAAATAAAGATTAACTGTATTGAATATCCCTTTGAGTAAAGATATTGCTCGCGTCTAATTCATAATAGCAAACTTTTACCAATATTAAGTAATTTTTCCTGATACTTATTCGTCTCAAAAGGTCGTAACGTTCTACAACAATTTACACAACATCTGTATTAAGCCCAGTATTGTTGCTGATTTAGTATTTAGCAAATATATCGCAATAATAATCTGTACCTACACTGCTTGAAAATTGCTAAGGAACAGTTACCTTTTTTCTGAAAAATAAATAGACGTTGATAGATTGAAATGAATGTAAGTACAAATTTAGTAGAAATAATGTGCATTTTATTTTATGCAAAATATTACAGATATTGACATATCAATAAATAATAAAATTGAAAATACAAACGATGCTCATTGGATGATTTCCAAACAACCGGAAAAATTTATCTTCATGCCAGAAAAAAACATAAATGAGTATCTCAGTACGAAGTATGATTGCATCGGACACTAATGCACGTGTTGCAACTGTTATTTACGTATGCTACCCACTATACTATCGGAAAGTCCTTGTATGATATTGACCCACTCCTCTTTCAAAGTGGTTTTCGGCTCTTGCACGACTTGGAAAGGGTGTGTTCTTTGTGAAACACTTATGCCAAGGGCAACCTAGGCACACTTTATAAGATTTAGATTCGAGAAGTACACAGGCCATTGCATATGGTTCATGGTTTTTCAAATCTGATGTATTCGGTTGGACCTTGCAGCGCACTCTTTGTTTATTCGCCATAATTTTCAATCCCCTCAAAATAATGGCGATTTACTACGTTTATTCTAAATCAATAAATATGATTTCTTCATTAATTTCACTCTTTAATGCGAAGTCTTTTTTTTATTCCAATCAGTACCATTAACCATAATTTACGTAGTATAATTTTGAAAGTATAATTGGTAGTTATAATAGAATGGCTATATGTAACCTATCTTGAAAAATTTAGTGTTATTTATTTCCCAATTAATTTTGCATTCCATGAATAACCTTTTTTATTTGAAATACAGTTAATTTTAAATTATTTAGTTTTATCGAGAGATGTCTTAAAAGCACAATTACATGAAAAAATAAACGCGTGGTTTCGCATTACTTGGAATACTAATTTGGTAACGTAATCCACGATTGCTACCAGGCTCAAATTGATCATTGCTTTTATCTCACGTAGCGAATTAAAAAAAAATATCTAAGAAAATGCAATGAAATCATTTTTTGATTAATGAAAGCTATTAACATAACAGAAAGCTATTAACATAGCATAACAGAATCTATCTTTAAAATTATCTGCTATTTTATTTATATCAGTAGTACTAGCACTAAAGTAAGACAAACTAGTAGGATTAGTAGTCGTAAACCTAAAAAAATTGGTTCGCTGTTTAACGACATTTATAAAGTAAAATAAAATGCTTTTTATGCTTAAAATGCTAGATTCTCCTTGTTTTCAGAATCCTGCCCAAAATTACGAAGATATATTGCAGAAAACTTTGATAACTGTAAACTTATGATTACGTAAGTTGTTCAACGCCGGCTATAAAATAAAATAAGATAAAGTAAAAATAAAATATTCCTGTATATAAGTATTAAAAAAATCCATGACAGCAAAAACTTAAATTTAATATTCTCCACCAGTAATCAACGTATCAAATTCAACATGGATTCGCAAATACTTCTACGAAATAATGCGAGATATCCCCGTTCCTTTATTCCCTCAAAAATGACAGACGTTTGCAGTGAAGTTTTCTATTAAGTTATAGAATCTAGGGCGTATACCATTCTCTTTACAGCATTCGTGGAATGTGACTTAAATAAGCCTGCTCCTGCGAAATTTCCCAATTCATTGGAAGAGTCAATTCCTCCCCGCAGGCCAAGTCAGGGGGGATAACCCCTCATTGTGGATTATAGTTCTAGTAAGTCAACATCACTCCCCCACTTCCAATCCAGGGAGCACTCCGATTGCGAGGAGCTGAAACAGGGAGCAATCAGACCTGTCTTCAATACCTCGATTGGTTGTCTTCAAAGGCTTAGAGTGCATAGAACATTTCTGCACTTCGCCTTAGGCTGGGTTTTAAAACTTTGGTTGATAGGTTTCAATAAATGTAGATAGATATGTATTTACATATATAAGGCTTATGGGATTTTCTTCGCGCATGAAAGAGGATTTGAATTAAATTGTTTTGAAATATTAATAATTTCACTTTTCATGAAAGTCTTTATGGTGGTTTTTCTGATATCAGAAAACATTTTCAATGTGAAGTTGCTTTAAAACTCAAACTATATCAGTCTTAAACCAATCTTTAGATGATATTTACAAAATTTGTTATTTATAGAATTAAATTTTTATCTATCCATTAAATTTTTTTTATAAAATTTCATTGCAAATAGCTTTTTTTTCATTTTCTTACTAGACTATATAAAGTTTTACACATTGTTTTTGTTCAACAGGCTTATTAAAATATTTTTTGTCATAAAGTGTAAAAAAAAAATTAAAAATAAAGCTCAGTTGTGTGTAAAAGAAATTGAATATCTTATTAAAATTTATGCTTATATGGAATTATTTCTGGATCATATTTTTTCACATTGATTTTTCAATTTGGATTAAGAGTTTTTTTTTTAAAAAATATGATTGTTAAGTTGTTTAAAAAAATCTATCAAAAAACAAAATTGTAAAAAATATATATATATATTAGTTAGTATATAATTTTAGGCAATTTTTAACATGTCTTCTAAACGATTCAGTATTATTTATTTCCCCATTAATTTTTCTCTCAGTGAATAACTATTTTATTTAATAAACTGTTAATTTTAACTTATTTAGTTCTATTGAGAGATGTTTTAAAATCATACTTACATTAAAAAATAAAGACTCAGTTTCATATTACTTGAAGTACTAATTTGGTAACGCAATCCATCTATTTGATCATTGATTTCATCTGACATAACGAAAAAATATAAAACTAGAAAGTAATATTTATCTTAACTTAAATTTATTATCTCTTTCTCTCCCTCTCTCTCTCTCTCTCTGTATATATATATATATATATTTATATAGCTATATGTATTTAGATATATATATATATATATAATATCTGATATAATGTATATGTGTTTTAGTATAATTACAAAACAGTTAAAAAATAATATATAAAGAGTTAAATTAAATCTTAAAAGCTGAAAAAGATATTCTTGAAACCCTTAAAATAAAAATAAAAATAGTTTATGAAATAAGTTCATGATTTTTATGTACTTTTTTTCGAGAAGTTCTGATTATTAGTTTATTTATGAGAAATGCGGGTTTCAATTTCTATTTCAATTGCATAGTTTTTTTTCGAATTTAAATCTCTTGGTTACATATTTGGTTGTTGTTGAAAACAGTCATTATTTACAAAAAAATACAGAATATATAAAATTATATCACATGTGCTATATATATTAAATAAATATTATATATCCCAATAAATATGGATGTACCTGCAAAAACAAACAACAATTTTAATCTTTAATATGATTTGCTCCTAAATCGTTTTGCTTGCAATCTAGAAAATTTTTTCTTCTGTATTTTCTTGCTTGTTTACTTTTATGAAACGTTTCGAAACTGTTTCCACGTAAAACAGTTATTTTGGTGATTGTTTTAAAGCTTTTATGAATATAATCTAACGTAATTTAATAAATGCATACAGAACTTCTACCTTAGCTTTAACATGTAGTCGCATTTTGCACAGTTCTAACACAATTTGCACAGTTCAATTTCAATGTTTTAGGTTTCTATTTTATTCTCCATTTGTTTTTTACGAAATTTGAAAATAACCGTTGTAAAAAAACTGTGGACAAATTACTTATCCTTGCTTTACTGTTAAAGAGAACTAATTCGTTTTAAACTTCTTCTGAATTATTGTATGGCACAAAAAATTTGCACTCCATTTCATTACATGCAAGTTATTTCTTTTTCTTTTTGGAATAAAATTTCGAGTAAAAAGAAACAAATATAGCTGTAACTTTCCTTTTTAAATATTTCTTCTCGATTCAGATGTACTGAATAGTATATCATCAAATGTACCGTCATATATTTTAATGTTTATTTAGAAAAATTATTACTGTTATAGAATCAAAATAATCAGAAATTCCTTGTTTTATTATCTGTAGATTATATTACTTTTGTAAATCATGTAAACCATGTTTAAATCTCTAAGGCCATTTTTATAAATTTTGTATCAATAAACTATATTTGAATTAATAAAGGTAAATTTTATTTTCAGTAGGAAAATTTATATCGATAGAATAAATATTTCATACGATATGGTATATAGCAAACATCAAACTTTTCCTTCAAAATATTACAGCTATATTATTTAGAAATAAATTTAACTAAATATCAACGGTATTGACTGCATTTCCTTTCAGAAATATGTTACTAATATTACTATATGTGTTCTTACATATGAAAATGGGACAAGGATGATTTTTTAGAATCTTTAATTTAACTTCAGTAATAATGAAAAGTTGACTTTTGAAAATTCTTTCATAAAAAGAATTCCAAAATATTATAACCTTTCTTGAATTTCTAACTATAACATATTTATTTTTATAAAGCGTTTAATAAAAAAAACTTAAGTAATTAAAAACGAAACCCTCATAATGGCTAGTTTTATCTTTTTTAAAATTCTATACTGTAAGAACTATAGGATAAGACTGCGGTTTACAGTGCCGACACTTTGGATGCATTATCCAAAAAATTCATTTCGCCGAAAAATCCTTTTTTTACCGTAGAGTATCGTACCATATTTTATAGTAATATTTATTTAATTACGGTAGTTAATTTATTTTGCGGTAATTATCACTATAAAAATTGCTGTATATCAGATGATTTAGTCTGTAAATGAAAATTCCAATAAAACTTAGCGGCACTCTGAGTGCCGGCACTTATTACAGTAATTTTTCTCCATAATTTTTTACACTGTATATCAAATTTAGAAACAACTTTTGAATTGTTAAAACCATGAAATTAATATTTTATTGGTTTTTTTTTATAAAAGAGTTACATGAAAGAAAAAAAAATCAGAAAATATATTAACATGTATACAAATGTAAATGTTTAAAGATTATTTATTTCTTATTTTCTAGTTTAGGGTAAGTAATTGTCTTTATTTTAAATATCACCTCAAACCAAAGCTGAAATAAAAAGTTCAAATACTTATGGTTGTTAAAAAGAACGAATTGCTATTGTGTAATTAGATGTTTCAGTAAGGTAAACTTTTAAAGTAAAAAATCAAATTTTTTTTCATACAACTCTTTTCTAAAGTTTCTTTATAAGGAGAAGACGTAGATGAGCTTAGTGCGTAAAAAAATAGCAGCTATTAGTTTTTTCTCGTTTCTTCAAACGTGTAATTTAACACAATGGCGTGAAATAACTCAACTAAAAAAATGATGTTATTTACGCCCAAAAAACGAGCAGAAGTTTTTTTTTCCACGTCATCCTTTAAAAAAAAGAAGAAAACCAGAGCAAAAATGCAAATTTACGAGCATCTAATGTTGTACACACTTCTTAAGATTTGGCATCATTTAATTGTCCGTTATTTTTTTAGACATGGTTTTTATTAGCAATTCAAACGAAATCGGTAAGCATACCGTGTTTACTTTCACCGTGTTTAATTTTTAGTAACAATCAACATATTTACGAAGATCTCTTAATTACTCTTAAGTTGTTGATAATTTCGATGAAAATTATTAAGAGTAAATTATTACTTAAATATTATTAAATTGTTTCAAAGAATGTTTCAAATAAAATATATGTTATGGAAAAAAATTTAGGTTTCTTAAGGTTGTTTTTCTGTCTACCTTTTAGTAATTTATTTTTTGACTTCCGTTCCCTTAAAAAAATACACATTTCTTGAAATTAGGCACATATGTTTACTATTCATTCATGGCTAATTATATTTGATGATAAATGTCTGATGATCTATAGTAACAGTAATAATGTTACACATCATCTAGACAAAATATCACGTAAACATCCTTTTAATAACACTATTCCTCTAGGGGTTAATATTACAGTGACTGACATTTTTACTGACCTTTATTGATTATAGAGACCATTTTAACTACAGGAATATAGCGTGCAAAAATATTTGTTCAAATATTACTAGCAAAAATTGAAACCAGTTATTTGTAATAAATCTAACATTATGGAGAATTCATTGTTTGTAATCTTTCAAAAGTGTTTTTAACATATAAAATATATTTATTTTGATGATAACTTTAATATCATTGTCTAATATTTATATATCATTACCGATAAACATCGTTTGAAATAAGAGTTGTTTTTAAAAATTTAGTATTTCCCGCAAATAAGTATTGGGCATACAGAACAATTTTTATTTTGTTTTGAGAGAAAGACCAGGACGACATGCAGGTGTTTTCTTCAATGAAAAATATAATATAAATTCATAATAAGGGTCCTTCGGAGTTACGTGGTTCGAAGAATAAATCAGAAATTTGTTGCTGGAACATCAAAGACAAGTAGTAAAAATGCAAATCGACTACCATATACCTTGTAAAACTTTCCGATCAAATTACGATATTAAGTATCAGCACTTCACGTTTTTGCCAGTAAAAAGCACAACTGCAAAATTATATCTCTAGATGCAAACTGGAAAAAAATTCGGTGGGGTGGTATGCAAAACCGAATTTTAATTAAACGAAATTTGATATATATATATATATATATAAGAAAGGAGTGGAGAAGAGGAAAGGGCGTGTAATACTATTAAGTCTCTTTAGGGGTCATTTTGACCATTATGCACTGTTAGTAATTTCTAGAAAAAATGGTTAAATAAAAATCTCTTTAATTGTTGTTTTATCATATTCAATCAAAGTAGTTAAATGTCCATAAAAATATGGTATTCAAGCTGTTATTTGTGAGAAAAATCATTTTTTGACTGTTTTCACTAAATGCGGTTAAGAAACCAGAATTTTTTCCGAACCAGCTGGGCCTACAGCCAATGAGAATGGAATGCACGTTAGTCGAAAGCTTCAAGCTAAGTTATGATATGAGGGTTAGGAATTCATATTTTTATTTTCCATCATCAAATTCCTAATACAACAGCGAATGCAAAATATCTTATAGTAATAAGTGCGTAGTATGACTGAGGGCTAAAGAGGGAATAGAAGGGCTAGGTAACTCCTTGAAGAGACTCATACCGCTCTGAGCGTTTGATTTCAGTCAGTAACGTCACGGCTGCGCGGCATCAACTTCTCGCCTTTAAGAAAATTGCTTCGCATGTAACTAGCATTTTGAAAAACAAAACTAATTCACTGTTTTCCATATTTTTATTTTTATTTTGAAGTGATTTTCTTCTCTTCAGATTGCCAAAATTTCACAGTAGTAGTTAAATATTAGTTTGCGCTTTATTATAGCAACCGACAAGAATTATTATCAAACATGAAATGAAAAAAAAGTAGTTTTCATGTTTTACTTCAGAAAATATAAAGGTAACGTTAATTGATATATAAAATGCACCGGGAGCATTTCTCTTGCTGTGAGTAAAAAGCTTTATGTTCTATATTTTTCTTTAGACGTTTTAGAACTTCGAATAGAATTTCCCCATTGAATTCATTACCGTCTCAAAAATTTAGCAGAAAAGAAGACAAAAATGTTCATGGTTGAAGAAAATAAAATCCTGAAATTCAAAATTAAAAGTTATTAATGATTAAAAATTCTTCTTATTTAGTAACATATTTTTCAATGCCATTATTCAAAATATTTATGTGTTTCAATGATAACTCCTTAATTTTAGTTATTTATGAGTAAGTGTAATATTTCCATTATTATATACCCAAAGATTATTTTCCCTAGTAATTAGCATTTAGGGTTTTTGTTTCCTGGTGATAATGTACAATAAATCTTTCTTATTATAATTATATATAAGAAAATATATAAAAACAAAGCATCCCAATTAATAAGCTATAAGGAAACTTTTATAGTTACGTATTGTTATCGGACAATAAGATACTATAAAAGTGGTCTTATATATTTTCTTTAATTTAACTGTGAAAGCTAAAAACTAAAAAACTATAATTAAACGATTAATTAAAAAATATATAATTAAACGATGTCGACAACCATTGAGATAATTTTCTAATTTTAAAATGCTATTTTTCAACGCTATAAGAAATTCCAAGAAAATGTATGATTATTGTTTCTGAACAGAAATAATTTGTTAACAGTGCAAAGTTTGGCAGATTTTGTCAGAAAATTCAACTGATTTCTTACAGGAAGTATAAACAACAAAGTTTTCATAAAATTTAGTTGTGATATTCCAGATCTGTTTGCGGCGTGACGTCATGAGGTAGGGAATCGTAACTTCAGCTTTGAGTAAGGAATAAACCAGCCCTGCTTTAGCCCTGTTTATGACCTTTTAAAGTCCTCTTATTCCGAGCAACTAGATACATACTTTTGGTGCGAGAGGTAATCTGGAAATCTCATGAGTGGTTTAACATAGGTTAGAACTGTTGTTACCACAAAACTTCTCTCAACACTTGAAGTCATAGAATTCATATTTTTATTTTCCAACATCGAATGCCTAATCCAACAGCGGATGCAAAAGTTCTTCTCATGATTATATAAGGGTCACTTGATCTAGAGAGTTAACCAGGCTAATATGTATTCTTTAATTTCGATGTTATTTTAACTTTGTGTCTCTACAACGAAATTTCTTGTTTTAATTGTTTTTAAAGCTGGCCATACGCACAACTAGTGTATAGTACATAAACTTGTAATTTTATGTATAGCATCAATTATTGTTACTTTTCCGCCCATTTTGTACCGGGCTGTTGTCTGTATAAAGTAATGTAATTTTTAGAGTTTTATGTATGTATCTACTCTTGTATGCCCCTAAATAGGGAGGGTCGTGATACAAATTAACTTATCATAATACGTGGGTTGCATCACCTTTTTTTTGAACCCCTCTAATTCCGTGCACCTGGATACATACTTTCGGGGGGAGAGATACCCTGTTAACCTCATGAATGCTTGAACAGAGATTCGAACAGAGTCCAAAATAAGTTACCCTTGCCTTCTGGAATACGACTATCCCATTCACGTATTATTTATAATTTTTTTAATATTTTCTTTAATAATAGTCGAAGGATTTTTGAAATGTAAGGTATACAATATTTATTCCATTTCAATGTAATTTAAAGTTGGAAAATATAAAATTTGACCGAAATTGATGAAATAGTTCCTGAGAAATCAAATTTAAAAAATACTACTTTTTCAGAATTAGATTTTTCAGGAACTATTTAACCGATTTCGCACAAATTTTGTATTTTGCCATTTTAAAAAGCATTTTTTTAAACAATGTAAGAAAATTGCATACCTTACAATTCAAAAATTTTAGACAGTTATTAAATAATATAATACGAAATAATAAACATTTACTAAAAATTATTTTTATGCTTGAAATTATCTTTAGACAAATGAATTTCATAGTTATGTGAATGAAATTTTCAATTCAGTTGAACAGTTCTAACGATGCCGCGAAGTACGTAAAAAGTAAAGTTAACATTAAGGAGTCAAAATCTTGGACTGCTCTATGACCAAACTATTGGGATCTTATTTCCGTGATTGCGGCAACCCTCTATATCTTGAGAGTCATAAATTTGAATCCGTCAAAAAAAAAGAAAAAAAAAAGGTATGATTATTCAGATGAAGTATTTTATGTCTAATTTCGTAACTTAAAATATCGTTTACACTAATTAATTAGAATATTCTAGACCACCACCTCAAACCATTCAGATAGAGTCCTAAAACATAAAGATCCAATCATTACATCAAAAATAATCAGGGTGGTTCATTATTATTTCATACCTCAAACCATATTTTAGACCACCACCTCAAACCATTCAGATAGAGTCCTAAAACTTAAAGATCCAATCATTACATCAAAAATTATTCAGGGTGGTTCATTATTATTTCAGTGTACAATAATTACTATTACTTTTATCTTCTCATATATAATTTTATTTTGCATTGCATTACATTTTAAAGTACCATAATTGAAATTTTAAACAAATTTTCTAAGAAAATGGTTGCTCATAATTATTTTTAAAATTAAATTATATTATAAGATTTATTTTAAAGCTGTAAGTTAATAAAATATTTTCATTTTATTAATAAAAACGCTTTAAGTAAATGTTTTGCAACTTTTGTATAGTTTAAAGTTTTTATCTGAAATATTTCGTCCTACATTAAAGAGAAAAAAAAATTCTTTTTCTTAAAGGGCACATTCTTTTCTTTTGAATTTGGATATTTAATATTTTAAAATATTTATATATCGGCAAAAATATTGTCCTTAAACGTAATTATTTTTTTCGCCTTTTTTTATAAAGATAATTACTTTTGCATTCAGATACTTGATATAAATTATGTTTCTAAACAATAGACCGCAATGATGCTTTCATCGTTTAAGAGAACACTGTTTACAATTATGTAAATGATTACGTATCGTTAGAATAATAATTGTTTCTTTTCGAACATATATCATTGCAAAAAAAATTTTTTCTTAGCTATTCATCTCATGAAGGTTTGATGACATACCCTTAATTATGGTAATTAGTCGAATTCCTTTCAACTATGGATATTAATTTAAATATATATATATATTTAAAAAATGCAGAATACATTTACTATATTTTTTTTGTTTTCTTTATGTGTTAGACATTTCATTTTTTTGTTGCAATTTCGGAATAAGATTAACGGCGTTAGAGCTATTTAATTTATTTGACGCTGACGAAAATAAAGATATGCTTCGTAGTTTGTCTTCCTTTAAGAAAATAAATAAAAAGACTGTTTTTTTAATTAAATAAAGTATATCGTTTTTATAAATTTTTGCATAACACATTTTCGTTTAATGAAAAATGAATCTTAGAAGAACTTATACAACAAACACTGTAAAAAGGTTCTGTAATTCACCACTTTTCATATATATATANATATATATAAATGTGTGAGTGTTTACTGGGTGACATAATTATTCACTTGTGAAAATTGTGGATGGAAAGCAGGCCATTTTCTTCTTTTAAAATCTAATATTATTTACATTATTCTTAAAACACTGATGTAAAATTATGAAAATGCAATATTTTAAAACTTAATGTACCCGACTAGCTTCTGTAACTTTTTTTTAACTATCGAAATGAAATTTAAAAAAAAAAACAGTTTGTTTATTCTATGTAAAAACTTCTAAAAGTAGCAAAAAAATTATCATTATTATTCTTTTCCTTTCATATGCATTTTTTTGGAAAAAAAGGAATTTTTTCCATGTACGCTAAGCACTGTAAAAAATTTATATCCCTTAGAGAAAAAAAAAATTGAAAAAAAAAGAAACATTTTAAAAAAATTGAGAATTTTATTTAGAACGCTATCAAAACAATCTTTTGAACAATTATCTTAAAAGTATGTGCATATACTATTCTATTAAGGATCATTGTAGTCACAAAAGCAAATTTCGAAAAGCCACCGCACTTGTCTTTACGAAAAACGTGCATAAAGTATGAAAATTCACCTTTTTTTCTCCTAGTCTGTAGTGTAAGACATGTGTGCAATTATCATAAATACTTATGAAAAATTGTTGACGAATAATTTAAAAACAACATGAGATATCGTGTTTATTTTGATTTAAAATGTGAAAAAGAATCTGATTTTGAGATAAAGGCATTTAAAGACTTAAAATCGTTAGTCCATCTGCTGTTATCATCTTGCACAAAAAATGAAATAACTTTGTAAATAATTATAGTACAAACAAAAATAAAATATTTTTCGAAAGCTAAGAGTACAGAAATTCCAAATTTTACAATAAACTTAATTTTAAAGAGCTTTCCCACAATACTGTTTTTATACTTGTTAGATACCGTAAGTAATATTTCAAAGACAGAAAATATAATGTTATTTTAAAAATATATTGTCTATTACTTCTTTCATGAGGATCCTTAGTACATCGCTTTAAAGTGTTGCAGCAATTGCAAATATTCCAATATTAAATGCTCACTATTATTGTGTTTTTGTAATAGTATTCTGAAAATTGTTGGGCGAGTAATAAACTGTGAATACTCTCATACCGAGAAAGTACTCGTCGCAATAATTTAAACATTTAAGGATTCTGTTTCAATTAACATAATTGCGACATTTTGAAATTTGAAACCTTTTCCTCTTTGAAGCTCACCGGATGGAAATTCTTAGTTTGCTAGGCACCGGTTGAACTTGTTAGTCATTTTCTTAGATCGACGCATGCAAATTTCATTATTGGTTATGTTTAGGTGTAACTCGCTTCTTATCTGGCCCTTCTAAAATAAAAAAAAAATTGCATAAAAAATTTAGTTGTGTCTCTGAATTTTATTTTTCAAATTTTACCCTTTCCCTCTTTGAAACTCGACTCTTGAAAATTCTTAGAAAAATTGCAAAATTTAATTCAGTGATCTGATGTCACAATAATATTTATCAATAACAACATTTCTTTCAGATTCAAAGTTTTCCAATAGGTGCCGGTAAAATTTCTGAGAAGTTACGTTATTTTCGTTTTTATTCAGCAAAATATTAATTTCATTCGAAATAAGTAACAAAGTGTGCTATACGTAATAATCTTTCGACTTAAATAAGTTTCCTCTTTTGTAAATAATGTCAAAAGCGCTTATTTTTAATGTAATTAAAATTATTTACTGAAAAAAAAGCTTTTTTTAAATGCGCAAAATATTCCAAGAAGTGTCAGCAAATTGCAATAAAACACTCGAAATTATCCACAATAAAGAAAATCTGGTCGAAGTTCAGAACGTATTGTGCTCGGAAATCGTAATAAGCGTAATAGAACGTAGTTATTTCCTGTTTATAATTGATAATATTTACCTTTATAATAGATAAACATAACAATATAACAATAAAATAATATTAAAAAAAATAGTAGATAAACGTAAATATTTCACATATGTAAGTAACATATCTCCATCATTAATAGTTTTAATATCAAAAGAATTTATTGAAATAAAAGTATCAGCTATAAAAACGCCAATATTATTTATAAGTTTAAAGTATTCGAATAAGTTTCAGAAAAATTTTGGAGTAGATATTGCATACCGAAAATTATACTAAAAACAAGTCTGTAAAATAACGGATTATGCGAATGAATTAACAGGATCAGAACACGTAATATAGGTCATTATTTCCTATACATAAAGGACTATTGTTTACAATTTTTATTTCAAAAGAATTTATTTTGAACATCACATATAACTATTAACTGCAAGAACGTGAGCATTTCTTATAAATTTAAATAATTCCAAAAAGAGTTAGACAATTTTTATAAAGTAGCTATAGTATACTCAAAACTATCTACAAGAAAAAAAAATTCTGTTAAAAGTTAAAACAACGGAAAAAGAGAAGGAAAGTTTTGCTAAGTTGGTTGAAAACCATGTCACGTGCTTGTCATTGATGGAGCCAATATCCTGGAGCATTTTACGATCAGCGGTTTCATGAATTTTACAAGGATAAAAACACTTCATCCTCTTTACCTCGTTTTCCAGCCAACTTCAGTAACCTCATTTACTAGTTTATTGCCCCAAGGTCGAGAAAAGTGGGAAAAAGCATAAAAAAAAACTTACCAGACTTTGTAAAAATATTCTCTGCTCCTTCATCTGAATTTTTTAAAGTTTTAAAAAGGGTTTTAACTTAGCCAATAAACAGATATCGAAAACAACGTTTTGAATGCAAATAACTTTTTGTTTTAATATTTTTTGAACTGCGTTAACTAAAGGAAAACTTTCATTAATAATGGTGATTAATGCTACTATTCGGAAACATATTTCTAAGTTTAAGAAATGCAGATGCAGCTAAGTATATTAATATAAGTCTGATAAACTTTAAATTAATTTAATAGCAAGATTAATGAATACACTTAAAAATAAACTTTATTTTGCGTTTTTTCATATATAGAAAAATATATCTTCTTCATAGAGACGATCAAAGCTTAATTATTTGTTAACCACATTATTACACTATTGAAAGAAAGTCTCAATGAATTAAAAAATATTTTTCTATGTTAAATTTCTTAGCGTAAAATAGCGTAATCTATAAATCGATGAAGTATTCAAGAAAATGATTTTTGCATTTCAAATTAAATAATACCTATTAATGTTTTGGAAATTAAAAAAAAATAAATCAAAGGAAAATTTCAGAAAAAATTTTGAATGACCTAAACTAAGCATTTCGCATTTTAAAAAAATCGTTACAAAAATACGCTAATACCGAATTTTAAAAAATTACAAGCATGTGAATTGAAGAGAAATTTAAACATTCAAGACTCGTCAAATTTACCTAAATATACAATAAAAACTAGCATCAAACTAGGCGAATACCGAATATTGTTAAAATATAAGAATAGTTTTAAAATGCAGCTATAATTTGAGAAAAAAAATACAAATTTAAAAATACAAATGAACTTTGATAAATTTATTGATATTGACGAAAAAAATAGCGATTATGTTTAAAAAACTTAGTATCATTATTTAGAAATAAAAATGCTAATATTTTTATTACAGAAATTTACAGTATAAAATCAAATGTCATTACGGAATGATTATATTTGAAAAGATGAATTTCTAAAGAAATTAAATTTGATTAAAGCTTGTGGCAGATTCTTTAAACAAGACACATGATCTAAAAACAAATCTTATGAAGACTAATGCGGATGATTGATTGGCCGAATGAATTGAAAGAATTAATGAATATATGGAACTGTACATATATGATATTAATTGCGTGTGAATGAATAAATTACGGGTTGGTATGTAAGAACTATGAATAAAGGAGTTGAGATTTGAAATTTAAGAATTAAAAACTTGAATCTCAGAATTAGGCATTAACTGGCAAGGGTGTGTAAATTAGACGCATGAAGATAGTTGTTTTTATCTCAATATTCCATTATTTACAAAAGCCATCACATATGTTTGCTGTTTGTTCTATTTTGACTATTTTTAAACGTATATAAATCAATAACAGCAGAAATCTGTTATAATAACTAATTTCAAAAATATATCTTTTATCAAAATATAGTTATTAATATATAGTACTGTAATTATAAAATTAAATACTTAATCAACAGTAGAATGTGTAGTACGTAAAGCTTTTTAACTTAATTGAGACACATAAATCCTAACTCAAACTCTACGTAATGATGGTAAGGTTATCTTTACTGCCACCATAAGAGTAATATTAGTTTATAAATAAGTCACGCGTCGCAAAAACAAAATATTATTACTTTTAGTGTTCCTCCTTTTGAAGTAGAATAAAATGTATCCAATATTTCTTTAGAATAAACAAATTGATCAAGTTTGTTATATTCATGAACCTTGCAAAAATCACACCATTTATCCATTGATCAATTATTTACATATGCTTCATATATGTTTGTTCTTCGTTCTATTCTGACAAATTTCAAAAATATATAAATCAATAATTGCAAAAATCTATTCCGATAATAAATTTAAAAAATATTTTTTAATCAAACTAAAGTTATTGGGATATTATTTCATAATTGTAAAATTAAGTAATAAATTAATATTGAGAGGAGTAATTGTTAAAAATAATTGCCTAAATATAGACACATAAAGTTATGTGTTTTAACTCAAACTCTGCGCAATAATATATATATATANTCTTATATATATATATATATACATACAGATGGAGAGATCAAACTGATTGCTCAAGCATATCATTGCATATTTTTGCAAATTCACATTATTTACCAAAGGCTTCATAAATATATGCTTGATGTTTGCTCTATGCTGACTAATTTTAAATATATATGAACCAATAATTGCAGAAATCCATTATAATGGTTAATTTAAAATATATATTTTAATCGAACTATAGTTTATTATAAATTGTTAGATAAATATTACATAAAACTTAATTATTTCATTTTAATTATAAAATTAAATATTAAATCGATATTAGAATGAGTAATTCCTAAAACTATTTGCCGAAATTAAGCCACATAATTCTATATGCTGTAACTTACAATCTAATAAGTAATAATCTTAAAGTTGTCTTGATTACCACTGATAGACTAATAATAGTTTTCTAAATAGCTGGGTGTGGCACGGATTAAAAATTATTACTTTCATTGCTTATCTTTGTAAAGTATAAGAAAATATAGGTCTATTTAGATGAAACCAATTGCTCAAGTTTGTTACATTCATACGGCATACAAAGACAGCATCCTCAATTACAGATATTTTTTGCCTTCAGACACAGTACTGAAGAACAGTATCGCACGTCTTCGTGAAATAGCCCAGAAAAGAAGAGATTGCAAGTTTAATGATGGCTAGACATTAAACAGAGCAGAAGACACTTTAAGACTCGTGTAGGGAAGAAGGTCGTTGGAAAAGGGTAAAAGAGATATCACATTGGCAAATGCGAGTATTTCACATGGATAGCACGTACTTCAAGTTGAAAGTGAGATTTCTTAATCAGATACCTTTGCATCTACTACACCTTAAATAGTGTCGATAGAGCTAGACAGAACGTAGATAAACAAGAAGAAAAAATCTTACTGAAGCTGATACTTTAATGGTAGTCAGGTGTATTTCTTTTATAAAATAAACCTTTTTTTTGGCTAAACAGCTAAGCCTTCGAAAGTACGTGCTGCGAAAGAGATTTGTTAAACTTATAGAGTGATTAACGGAAACTAAATCTGATACTGCGCTATAGAATAATCAAGGGATGTAATTATGTATATTGGGAACATATTATAGTGAATTCAGTAGAGAGCACAATGTAGAATAATTTTTGCCCCTTAGAATGAAACCACGTAACTAAGGGTGATTTTTTGCCTTCGCTTTCTCCTTGTTATTTCAATAAAAAGATCAATGCAGGAATTTTAAAGTGAAAAATAAATCTTAAAATATGCTTGTTTACTGTGCTGCATTTGGTTGCACAGGAAAGTTTATCAAAGAAGGACCTGATACAATTCACAGCAAAGTTAATTTATCACTCTTTGGAATTACAACTGCTTTGTTTTTTTTTTTTTTTAAATTAACTTTTAGTACGTTCTTGTATTTATTAAAACATCTTATAAATCCAGATTACTTCTCTCAAAATTCAAAATTATGTTTTTAATTTATCTTTTAATCTACTTTTAATTTATGTTTTTAATTTATCTACCGAGTAAATGTAAGCACATACGAGAATAACTTAACCATGAAGTAATGATTATATAGAATTATTCATTATTATTACATCGCTTTTTTGAAACTTCACAGCTTAATTGTATAGGGCGCCAATGTTGTTTCGTTCCTTTTTTGATTTACGTTGTACTTTTATTTGCTCTCTATAACACATTTAAAAAAGTACATTCTTAAATGTTTTATTTTTATTCAGTAACATGCTTTGAATTAATTTAGTTATTAAAATACATTTGATCTGGGAAAAGAGGGGTATGAAAGATTTTTACAAAACTAATCTATAAATAGGGAGTTCTTTTCTGACATTGTCAAATATATTCGTAGTAAATATATTAATTTTGTATTTAAAATTACTGAAAAACTTATATTTAATAGAATATAATGAATTTCTGAGAAATATACAATATATCTTACACAATTAATGAAATTCGAAATACCAAATTTTTTTAAGTTATCAAAGGTTGCAAATTATGAAATAATAAAGAAAGTATTACGCAAACCTTTATTAAAAGTAATTCATTTCAAAAATTACCTCGTGCAATAAAATACAATTTAAGAAAAGGACATTTTCTTAATGTGGCATTTATCAAATAAATTTAAATATGTAACAAATCGAAATGCCTTCTCCGGTTTATTTCCAGCAGTAAATATATAAGGATATAGTTCCGATACAGTTAAAGATATTAAGTTTTCATTTGAAAGCCATTTAAAAAAGATGACTCTCACGGAAGCTCACTTTCTCCAAAATGATTTTTAACGTCTTCCAGTGCAGCTCTAAATAGCTTGATTGGAAGACAGTATAGGCACACTTTCATGTATTCCTACATTTACCTGTAGTTGCAATCGTTAGGGAGAAAATAAATTATACTTTCTTTCTAATATAGCCTTCTTAGTTTTATCAACATTTTATTAATCAATTTAATGTTGAATTTATAAATAAATGAAGTCGCATTGCTTTAGCTGTTTCATTGAAGCCACTCCATACCCTATAGAACCGTAGAAGGTAAAAAGACAACTGATAGAATGGGTAGTGGACGTGCATAGTAAGTGACTGAATATATTTAAGGAAACAATGTAGAATGTTAAGCTACCCTCATCGTGGTAACTAGAAGTTTTTTTTATAGCATAGCTGTCATTACATCTCTTTTCTAAAGTTTATCCAGAGTTTTTCTAGCATATCTATTTTGGTTAACTATGTAATTGTATTTGGAGAGAAAAGCTCAAGATATCGAAAGAAGAACAAGAACAATTAGTTTAAGTAATGCTAGTTTTTCACCAAGTATGTAAAAAATTAGTTGAAAATTTTTTGCAGTTATTGAAGAATTTGTGAAACTGAAATTGGAGTTAGTAGGATGTATTTATTACTTTGTTATTATTCTCACCTCTACAAAATTTGAAGCCTGATTCCATGTGCTAAATGAAAAATAAACTTATGCACTGTTACGTCAAAAGTAGTGTTTATTTCAAATTTTAAGTGCATAATACTTATAAAGTTATTCTCATAGCATAAATACTTGTATTTTGGTATTAATCATCGCAATACCTTTTAACTCAATTAATAGAATTTCTTAACTTTTTATTATTCTTGAACTAGTATTGTAACTTATGAGCATATCACTATAATTTTGAATACCTAGTAAAAGAATCAAGGGGCCTTAAAATATCCATATATCAATATAGTAACTACACATCAATATAATAACTATATATCAATATAACTATATATCAATATAACTATATATCAATATAACTATATATCAATATAACTACATATATAAATTTATAATATACTGCTATTTATATAACTCTAAACTAATTCAGTAAGAACATTGATTTCAATAGCAAATTTCAAGATAATTAAAACCAGATTTAACAAATATTATAAAACAAATAAGGAGACATGAAATAATATTTAGAGATTAGCATATTTAAAAAGAAATAAGACATTAAGCGACAAATTATTGGTTCATCTAAAATACCCGAATGTTTATTTCTCAGATGCTAAATGAAATATCCACATTTCGAAGAAGTAATTATGCAAGCAGAAGCATCTTCCATCCTTCCCCTTTTATACACTCGAAGAATATTATTTTGCAATGTTAGTAGCAGCCCCATCTTTGAGTTACTTTTTAAAAATCAGCCAAACTACTCTTTCCTTAACAATAAACACGCACCTAAGGAAGAAAATCACGTTAGAACTCGCTTTAAACGAAGAGAGAAACACTTGAGCGTGATGATAGGGAGAGGTAGAAATGAGTAAATTTCTGCGTGATCCTAAAGATTTTGGGTAGTACCAAAACACATAAATCAACACACAGGAAACGAATCAAAAGGATTCTTTCATGAAATGTCGACACTCCCTGATCACGCAAGACACCGTTAGTTTTCATTGGATCCTATCGCAAGACGCAGGACATTTTCAGGGAGTACGTGGTAATTTGTTTTGTTTCCTCCCGAACAGTGCAAATGATATTTATAGAGAAATTATTAGTTGTTCATCCTATTCTTAATGTCTTATTAGTATTCGTTGGGTAGTTTTATTTCATATCAGTTTATCACGAAAATAAGAATTTTTTAAGTACTTGAGCATGCAGTAAATAGTTTGTAAGGGGTTTTAGGACCTGAAGTTGATGTTTTTGAGGGGTTTTAGAAAGATAACAATGAAGTAAATAGTTTTTTAGAGGGATTTAGTAAGGTGATAATGTAGTAAATGGTTTTAAGTGGCTTTTAGTGAGGTAATAATGAAATAAATGTTTTTAAGGGATTTTAGAAAGGTAATTATGAAATAAATGGTTTTTAAAGGGTTTATAAAGCATCAATGAAGTAAATGGTTTCTAAGGGGTTTTAGTAATGTAATAATGAAGAAAATGATTTTAAAGAGGTTTTAGTAAGGTGATAAAGTAATTTTTTTAATGATAATTTAGACAAATACTGTTCATTTTCCATTTGATTGATTTGATTTAATAGTTAGGTAAAATTAGACTTCTTTCTTTAAAGAATTAATATCTAAGATTTTTTTCACAGTTTCCCTTTTTGAAAAAAATTATAAATAACATCTGAAAACTCGTCTAGTATCCATTGTATCTTCCCCCATTTTTTTAAGGCAAACTGGAGATATTTGAGAGGGAGAATTGGAATATTTTTAAATAGACATGTAAGGCATTCTGCCCGATGTATTTTTTCCTCACTGAATTGAAGTCAACTAATATCGAAAGGATCGGACAAATAGTTTTGAAGTTATAAGGGCTTTGTATACCGAAAGTATAAGCTTGCACTTTCACCCATTTATGCATTTGATAATGCTATCTAAAGTGAGAAATTGTTACCTGTGTATTTCTTTTTACCCTGGATCGATTCAAATTATACACAAGTCAATAGAACAAATAGTTTAAAAGTAACAGGCGTGTTGATTTTTTAAAATTACTTCTATCGCCACGTACTTATGTATATACTTTGCAATGCTATCCAGTTAATCTGATCATATAGGGTATATTTTCTGACATAATTTTCGCTCTGAAATGAATGAGATTATTTTGAAAAGATCAAATTAATAGTTTAGAAGATATAAGAGTTATATGCTCAAAAAGTACAATTTTGTGCCTTTACTTATTTACACATCTCGTACTGCTATTTAGAGATGAAATTTATTGCTGAATACGATATTTTCCACTTTTTTAATTGAATGAGACCAACCACGAATCAAATAACAATTAAATCAAATGCTAAAATGTTTTTTTTTTTAAATTGGTTTTGGCATATAAAATACTATTTTTGAATTACACTTATTAGTTAGAAAATTTTTATATTTTCATAACTATTAATCCTCTCAGTCCATATTTATTTTATTCAATTTAGTTTGAAAAAATTCAATCGAATTTTTATGAATTATATACAAGCATAAAAGGAAGGAAATTACACATTATATAATTTCTGTGTGTTTCATTTACGACTTCTAATGTTTGAAATTTGCATTCGCAATAAATTATCATTTGTATAATAAAATATAAAGACTAATTTATTGTTAATGCAAATTTCAAAAACAAAAAAAAGAAGAAAATAAAAATAAATAAATAATTAAAAAAAGCAAAGTGCAAAAGTGGAAAAAAGCAAAACTCCCGACATGAAAAAAGTAGAAATAAAAGTACAGAAATGGAAATATTAGTTCTATTACATGCTCGAATATGCTATATTCACTTTTTGTTTTAAACATATTATTGTTTCAAAGTGTTCTCTCATGTACATGAATTATGATAAACAATATAAAGAAAGCAAATAATGTTTCATAAATCAAAGACGTTTTAGTTTCGGTTATATAAAGTAGAACTTTCCTCAGTGTCAAACACAAAAATTACATTTTCTATTTCAGTATTAAACATGAATATTTGTTTTCAAATATGAAATAATAGTTATGAAGTATAAGTGGAAGATAAAATATTAAATATTAGTTATTAGTTTTTTGCATGAATTATCAGTTTATGCGTGTTTCATACATATCGTTCAACTTATTCATTTTGCATGACATAGATTTTTCCTTTATAATAGCACAATGATGGAAATCATCCATAATTTTGTTTCCAAGTCTTTCACAAACGGCATCAAAAACGCAAATTAAATATGTCAATACAAATTTCAAATATTTTCTAAAATTAAACAAAATTATTACTGCTTCGAAGTGAAGAAAGGTTTAACTTAAAGATGCGTAACTAACATAACTGAAAAACTTGAAAAAATGACTGAAATACCACGTAAACAGACTTACTACGGTTTTGTTTCTATAAAGAAGAACGTTCATAGTGTTGAAATACTGAGATCACATGATTTCTTTCAATCAAACTTTTTTTTACAAAATTAAAACTATAAAACCTTTATTTATGAGGCGTTATATCTTCTATTTACGCGTTGTTTATAGTCATTTATTGTGTTATTTAATTTCAATTTTTTTCTAAAGCAAACAAAAAAAACTTAACCATCAAATAATGTTTGATAGATTGATAATCAGAGATTAAAAATGCTTCTTCGCACTCAAATTTCAGCGATGGATTTGCATTAAGAATGCAAAAAATATTTTAGAAAATTTGAACAAGTTGTTTATTTATTTCTCTAGTCACGAGTTGTTTATTTAAATGGAAAAATGTTTTTATGTGAAGCATTTCATTTTTTTTTACTATTCCCTTACGAAAATTATGTTTTGTACATTTTTTCAGACTTGCCCATGACTATCTTTATTCGTCTTCATTAAATAACTCATTACTACGCTCTTTTGTTCAAAATATGCCTTTGGGTATTAACAAATAATTTATCATGCAAAAGAAAATATGCAGAAACAAAAGCAATTTAAAATTTGTCCATACTGTTATTTTTAAAAGAAATTGATACATAAAAACAAATAAATTCAATGTTTTCATCCAACTTTGCTGAAATACCTTTTCTAGTTAATTAGGTATTAGCTAAATAAAATACTTTTTCGAATGTTTTGTTTTAATCTAAAATCTTGTTCAATTTTGTAATAAAAACAATATCCGATTCCAACTAATATTATCTTCAGGCATGAAACAACTAGGTACATGTATATGTACATAATGCTGTTAAAATATTTTAAGCTCAGAGTTCTTTGTTTTGCGCATATGAAACAAACACATCTGGGAAATTCAAGTAATTTTTTTTTGTTTTCAGATTTCTTATTTTTATTGAGGAAGTAGGATTTTAAAAGTAATATTAAATATGCATTTATTTACTAACACTGAAATGTTGACAATATATATATAAAGTAAAGGGATTTAAAATACATTCTATTAAATGCATTTAAAGGGTAGAAACAAGAGTTTGTAGAGGCCTAAATAAATTGGTTTTATCGTACAAATAATTTTCTGAAAACTTATTGTATTTGTGATTATAACAAAAAATTCACCGTTGAAGTAACAGTAAATCTTAGAGAAAAATATTTTAATGTAATTTATTTCGGTATTATATGTTTTTTATAGGTTTCAGGTTAAAGTAAAACTATATAAAATATTATAAGACATGAGATAATGAGTTTAAGATTTTACTACATAGTTATCTTTTCAGCAATAAATTCTTGGTTTATAAAGGCTTTATTTTTGGAATCATAATTTAAAGTGTTTTTTATATCCATATTGTATCTATTACAGAGATTACAATATAAATATATTGTTTTATATTTATATTGTAATCTCTTTCTCAGGTTACAATATGAGATTTATTACAAGTAAAACAACCAAATATTTAGCATTATTTAAGCCAACGGGACCTAGGGGTAATGTCTTTCTGCCATATGCTTTGAAACTGAAAGATAGCGTGCTTGAATTCCACTGTAGCCTAGCATGTTTCTTTGCATTGTCTTCTTCATAGTTGTATCATCAATTTCAGAAAGTTTACTAGCCATTCTATGTACTGAGCACACTAATCTGTATAGATATTCAAATAAATTTGCTTTTATTATTGTTCCGTCTGTCATAATATACAGGCTTTTGTACTCATTTAAAAATACAATTAGTAAAATATAGTCAATTTGAAGAAAAAATGGCGCATATTAGAGAAGCACATTACATTATCGTAGGCGAAATCATACTTACTGCATTAAATATGCAATCACTATTTATGAAAATAAATAACCTTAAAATGAGATATCTAAAAGAAAAAAACTTTATTTAGATGCGTTGGAACAAGAATTTATGCTCATGAACAAAGATTCTTATTTCACTTTTTGTATTCTTACAGATATTATTTTTATAGTGCTGTTGAATAGGTCATACAGCTAGGAAAATATTCAAGGGTTTTATATTATTTATTGCTCTAAATAACGTTATTTAAAATGTGTAGGATTGGGAGCACTTATGAGAATATATACAGGGTGAGTCTGAACAAGAAGACAAAACTTTACTGGAATGTAACACGCATCTACACGTGTAATATTCGTCGTATAATACATGATCAAAACACAAGCAGTGAGAAGCTAAAAAAATAATTTCCCACCATCATGTTTAAAGGATTAATAAAACATAGGGAAAAGATGTTTCAGAAAATTTTTTAACTCACTGGAATATGATTGTTTCTGTACAAAAAAAAATGCTCAAATAAAAATTATGTAATTGGTGTACAAAGAATTGTTTGAAGACATGCGCAAAAGATCTTCTGTTAGTTACGATGCAGTCTTTAAGCCTGCTGCATAAGAAAGTGGCATACACTTATGAAAGCTGTAAGTGACTTCTATAAACTTCTCTTCATGCAATTCTTTGTACATCAGTTGCACCTTTTCCTTCTGAGCAATTCGTTTACCCATCAATCCTATTTCTACGAATAATAAGTTTTCTGAAGTATCTTTTCTCATTTTCGTGCTAATTCTTTAAATGCGACAAAGGGAAACTACATATCTTAATTTCACACTGCTCGTGTTCAGATCACAAATTATGTGACCTACATTGCTCTTGTAGATGCATTCTATCATCTTGTAATGTTTTGTTATCTTGTTCAAACTCTCCCTACCTAGGGTTTAAGCTACAGTTTACAAACAGTAGAGCTACGGTTTAAAAATCTACTTTGATGATAAGAACACGATAACAAGAAATGATCATACAGAAATGTATCAGGCGCAAATGCAGACGTGCTGTATGCCCATAAAATCAGTAACAGAAAGCTACTAGGCATATCTTTAATGATGCTAATTTATTACTCAAATCTGAGCTTACACAACATATTGCTTAGAAGAACGTTTTAAAGCATGTGTTCGAAGTTGTAGCCTACATTTGTGAAACTCACCTCTCACACGATGGCACAGCATTTGGTGTAGGTCCATACAGTTCAATTTTGAAAGAAAAAACGATTACGGACGTGTAACATTTTGCCAAAATACCGTCATGTTGCATCTGTGGTGGCATCTACTGGATACCGTAACTCTCACAGTAATATCATTACCGTGTTCTTAGAGGGAATTACTGTGGTTGCATCTCCTACATCCATTGAGAAATGATGTTATTTACTTGTGTTTGTCTGCGCATTACCACATGACCACAAATGCTTTGTACGAAGTTGATTTTCTCCCTCACTTTAGATATTATTCTCTCAACTGTACGCACGTTAGAATATTTTGTTCAGTTACTGTTTTTAATTTAATAGTTTCTGAATAAACATTTGTTAGTTTTTTACTTAAGGATGTATTCCTTTATATTAAGTAGTACTATATAATTATTCTTAGCCAATACATCAAATACAGTGCGTCTGCTTGGCGTTTGAAGCTATGCATATTCCTAAACTTCTTGCTTGTCATGTTAGCATCTAATATAGAAAAATGAGGAAAATAATTGAAAAATAAAGTAAACTGATTAAATGGTAAAAAAAGGTAAAACAGTATATGGTACATCAAAGGCATTTAATTCTTTTTTTTTTATTTTAACATATAGTCCAATTAATTTAATTTTCTTATAATCAATTTTCGATTAAATAAAATTTGGTGTGAGGCAATGCATACTGTATCGTTACTGTATAGCAAGAGAGCTTTCTTCGATCCCTGAAGTGATATATAGAAGGCAGCCTGATATAAAACTTTTTATCTAGTCTGGTGGAACAAAAGCTTTTTATACATGATTCTTATAGATGCATTTTTCTTACATAGTAGTATATACATTTAAACAGGATTACAAACTCGAAACAATGTCCCTATTTATTTTTTTGCAAACCACCACCATTGCACCCAGATTTAATGGATTACTAAAGTTTACTTTTTATCTTATCTACTAGAACCGTAGAAGGCTGTGTCTTCATGCTTCTACTGATAGCCATTTTATATGGTCGTAAATCTATCACTATTTTAAACACTTTTCTCAGAATATATTGCACAGCGTATACAGCCGGTAATAAATCGTCAAAAATGTCACATATTGCAGAGCTCTTTACGAAAAAAAGCACAGAAGTGTGATAATATATCTTTTCCTTATGATGGATTTCAGTAGCCCTAACATGCGTTTTTCGAAAGGAATGCCATCTTTGATTTTTTATTATTTTTCTTCTTCAAAAGAAATTAGTCATTTTCTTTTGAATTCTTTTCATTTTGCTATTTTTTTCTTACATTAGGCGTGAAATTCAAGGTGACTTGTTATGAGTTGTTTTTTTTTATAATCTGAAAAATATGACATATTGTTTGCAAACAAATGTTGCACAGTGCTGTTTGCTTTGGATGTCTGGACAACTGTTTTATACAGCTACAATTCATTAAATGACTAAAATACTTAAAATATGTTAAGTTTTTTTAAACATTCAGAAGCTTTAATTTAGATTATATTTTTTTAAATTGTCATTTTTTAATTTGTTAGAAGGTTGCTTTTGAAAGAAAGTTAAAATTAACTTATTTTTGTTTGATGAATACTCAAAATTTGCGTAACTTGGTTTTTTTTCGAAGCCAAACCATATTTTCATTAGTATTACTTAAAGAAAATTAATCACTAATCTAATTTTATAAAAATGACTCCACTGTACATTTCCAGTAAACATAGCAGATTTCTGAGAATCTGACGCATATAATAGATTATATAAAATAAACTAAATTAAAATTTTTATTAGCATTAAGTGTGAATAAATTGAAAGCAATTAATTCGGCTGAGAGTAACTTTATTTAATATTAATTTGAGACAACAAGCTGAAAAAACTATTACTTTGGTACTTATTTTTTTATCATGTAAATGATAGTTATTATATGAATACATCAATGATTGTGCTACAGTTTATGTTCAGAAATGCAAATTTTTATCAAGCTATTATTTCGTCTTTATTCGAGAAGGCGGTAGAACGAAACAAATATTTTATACGTGATAATATTTTCACACAACCGGAGGGAATTCAATTACAAACATTGAACACAGAAAACCGTGCATTCGTTATTTAGTATTCAGGAATTGGAATATAAGGAGAATAAATTTCAGTTATTTATATAAATTAAATTTCATTTACTTTAATTCACAATTTAGACGACTTTATAGGCAAATTTAGCTTTTTTGGTTGAATTCAGCTTGTAAAATGTCAATAATAATGCAAATTAGTTTATAAATTACAACGTATCTAATTCGTTACAAAGTCTCAAGAGAGATTCTCAAGAGAGGTTGATTTTCGTCTTTAGTTTATAAGATATCACATTTTGTCAAAACTCAAGTCCTTTTGTTATAAAATGATGATCAGAAATAACAAAACATAATTTAAAGTTTGCTGCATTCTTAAAAATAAGAGTTATTTCTAAGAGTTTACTTCTGTGTTTAATCATGACTCGGTACCTTGATAATTCTGTAAATTGCTTGAGGCACTCAACTAGTAGGTCGCCGCCGCGGTGGTGAGTTCTCAAGAAAAATGATCGAATTTGGTCTTAAGGGCTTAATGCTTGGTTTATAATTTCATAAATTAAAATTCATGAACAGACTTACCGAAAAATAAGTTTTTATGAATGATAGATGAGCATGATAGAATTTTCAATCCTCTGTCATTCAGGTACAGTAAATATTTGTAACTACTATTTGTGCATTGTACTAAATATTTCTGTAATTTTATGATAATGTTGTTTAAATTTCACGAAAATAAACATTATTTCTACAGTAAAATATAAAGCAGCATTACTTGATTAAAAACTTATCTTGCTTCAAAGATATATAAGTTGGAATTAACAATTGACATGAATCAAGTGCCCAGAAGCATGCGCTCATTCTCCCGACTTGTCAAGCGAGAATGGGAAGAAACAGAAATGACTTGAAATAACGTAAAAACATAAAAATACCAACGAAAAATGGGAAAAAAATCAAGTGATACTAGCGCCTGGCAAGTCTTGAAAATGGGTGACTGTTTTTAAGCACTCGAAACATGATGAATGTTGTCTCCAATTTGTATATTTTTGAAGCGAAAGAATTTTTTAACCAAGTAATAAATTACTACTTCTGTTACTTACTCAAAGTAAGCAGTATTTTAACGGATTGAATACCAGTTCATGTCATCAAATACTTAAGCAGCCAAGAAAACTTGTATCTTTTTAATTTCCTGTTCAGAAGCAAGTAAAAAAAAGTTATTTCTTTTGGCGAAAGGAAAAAAAAATCTTCATTTTGTACGAGACTGCGGGGGAGGTTGCTTTTAAATAGCGGTTGGTGTCTGAGTGTTTAGGAAATTCTCATTGACTTGTAGAAAAGGGATCAAGAGCGTACTAAAGGCGGTCATTTGATGAATGACTTTCAAGAAGAGGAAAGAAAGCTGCATAGGGACGCTGAGAGGAAAGAAGAAAAGAAAGAAGATGCTGGTGCGATGTCACCAGCTGTTGCCTCGAAAACGTCGAGTGAGATTGCGTGCTTGGCGAGAGATAGTAGAGGACTGTTAGGACTTAGGAAAAAAGAAAGAAGAAAAAAAATTGGAGTTCTTCCTTAGAGCTTCACGGAGAAAAAGAAAGTGCAAAGACAGAAAAATAGCGTTCTTCTCTAACTGCGAGGTCACGGAGAAATGGATTATGCATGTGTTACATGCGCGTGATGTTGTCTCCAAAAGTTGTTTCCAAAACTCTTGGTGTAGTTAACGATAAACATGTGACACTAGATTTGGACATTTGTGGAAAAAAAATCTTTCAAGTTTTTTTCTGTTTTCTTTTAAGAAAAAATAGCTCTTGTCTTAGGTAAATAATTTTTGCTTTGAAACAAATTTCACAATTATGCACAATTTTGAAAATGAATCTGCCTTAATTTGAACTTATCAGTATTTTTATCAGTATTTTTAAACTAGTGAACAGAAACATGTTTCAATCTAAACTCTAGATTTTAAATTTAAAAATGTATGTAAGCTTTAATGCAAAGTAAAGGCAATAAAACTTCAGACGAAAAGTAGGCTATTTAGATTAAATATGTTAACTGTTTTTAATTTTAATGTTAAATACATGAAGTGGAATTACTGCTGAAGCAATATTTGCAAATATCAAACGTCAAACAAATATCCAAATGTTAAAATTTATAAAACAAGGAAAAAAGAAATTATTCAAACTTTTCTAAAAGAAACATAAAGATATGATTAGTGCATCTAAATTAAGGAGTGAAACTACTCTTAGCTTTCGAAAAAAATATTTTTCATAACTTAAAAGGTGTTTTGATCTTTCTAAAATGATGTACTCAAAAGTTTTACAAACGGAATTATATCTGAGTTCCTGAATTGTGAGACCTCCAAAAAAGTTCTTTTCAACAATAAACAGCCAACGTTGTTAAAACATACAAAATGTTTTTCTCTAAATTTCATAGTTCGAATCAGCCCAACATACAACATGACATATCTTCAGATCTACATATGTACAAAAATACTTTTTTTCTGTTTTATAGCTAACAAAAAGTTTAATCAAATTGATATTTAAGATTTTTTAATTAAGAAATAAGAAAAAGAAACACGCTATTTTTGTAAAAAAATAATTTTTCTTACATTAAAAAAAATTCATTTTTTCATAAAAAAAGCAAAGTATTTGTGTTTACCTTAAAGTAAAAATTACATGCGTTGCTGATCCCACCTTACTACCCTTAAAGGAATGTTTCATTAAAGAAAGCAGCTTAGTCACCATTTTGTTTCGTACTATTTATACTACATTTTGTTTTGGATGAAAAAATTATTTCACTTGATTTGCAAAAATTATTAAATTATTTACTTTCCTTAACTAATACTTATTCCATTGTCTGGCTGAAAAAAATATGCTTACGCTTTTCATTACCAGAATATACTATTTTTTAAATAAAAAGTAGAGTAACTTACTAGTACGACATTTAAAAATACACATCTCACAAATGCATAATAAAGTATTCCCGCAACATTCTACACTGCCAGGGTTGTCATGGAGGCTTAGGATCTATAATTTCGTGATCAACGTCATGATTGTGTCAATATAGATAGCATTGCGCACAGGTCATTTTTATTCGGCAGACAAATGGGTACTAATCAACCTGAAGATGAGCGGTTTTCAAGTCATCCCAATGGATCATCCCCAATCCTTATTCAGCTTGACAATTCAAAGCTTGGACAACTGAGCCATCACATATTTGCATATTGGTAGCAACTAAAATATTTAGCTTTTATCAGTACGCAGTCTTTTCTTTTCCTACCACCAAGATAAAGCTGTAAATTTATTTTGTTATTAATTAAAAATATTACTTGATTCCATATTCTCCTAGAAAATAAACAGTATTTCTTGTGTTTTCAAATTTCTAATGCTGACTTAAGGACTCAGAGATTAAATTCTAAATTTTAGCAAATAATATCAAAACGCACATTAAACTGAAAGTTGTTAACTCGTACTTTAGACCTTATAACCTTTTATGCACAAATAAAAATTTTCCTGATTACATGGAATGAAAGTTTATTTTCTTTTTCAGGAAAAAGCAAGATAAATTGATCGAACTGACCACTAAGGCTATCATTTAATCAATAGCCGATAAACTATTTCTCCCCTCATATTTGTACCATTTCTAAAAGAAAAAAAGTTCCAGCCTAAATGACTAATGGCTGAAGTTTTGATCAATCAGAATTAAAGTTTTGATAAATTAATAGCGTATATCAATCATCTGTTGTACAAGTTGATGTTTTTGGTAAAGTTCTAATTTTTGTCGTATTTTTTACTGTAATCCTGTAATTTAGTTTTTATCTATTGTTAAATCTTGTTTTAACGTCCATGTGTAAATAAAAAAAAACATTTATAAACATTAATATGAATCTATCACAAGTATTATCTGTCCTAATATATTGTAATTACCTTCGTGTTTAAAAATGAAATTGATAAATAAATAGATGCATGGTAATATTTCAATAATTAAATTGAAAGCATAAATTTTTTTCAGAACAACATAGAGAGGGAAAAAACGTTAGGGGGGAGTTGGAAAAAGAAAGAAACAAGGACAAGATGGCTCACTCCCTTTGCTGCCAGTTATTGTGTTCTATAGCCCCTAAAGCATATATCGCCCATTAGGTACTATAGAGTGGTTAAGAAAATGAAGACTAGTTATACGTACTCATACAAGTAGGTGAAAGGCGTAGGAAAAGGCAACGGAAAGTTCCAGGAGAGAAAATATTTCAAAAAAGTAATCACAATTTTTTTTAATTCTAATGATATTAGATAACGTTTAGGTAACTGTGTTACTTTAGAGATTTAGATCAAGATAAGTGTCTGATTTAATGATCCAAAATAAGTTTCGATACAGTTGCGTTATATATTGTATCATACTATTTGCATAGATGAGTAGAAAAAGCAAATACCTTTGGCTATCGGGATTATTGATAAGGAAGTAAACTATGATTAGAAATCACCAAAAGTTATTTTTGATAAAATTGAAAAACATTTCTTTTAAATAAACGATACGTGATTATTCAAAATTAGGTGTAAAATTTTATGAACACAAGAATACCATCCGCATATTCAAGAAATGTGATGTATTCATATGTAAAAAACAAGTTAACTTGCTTCTTTACAGCCAGCATCAACTTGTTTAAAAAGAGTTTGCACTTTTGGTGTGGCAAGACTGGTATATTAAGTGTACTTCGTTTTCTTTACAAAGACCTCAGAAAATGAGCAATTTAATAAAGGCCCTTCATCACCTTGATGAAAGAAAAAATCTTCTTTGTGTTTGACTTGACAATTTCAATCCAAATGATAGCAAAAAGTAAAAATTGCACACACCAAACTCATTTTCTCTGTAGTGCGGGTGAAACAGACAATTTAATGATCTTTAAAAAACCATTTTATCTTTGGTTGATAAACATATGTCATATTTCGTTGCATATTATTTGAATTAATTTAAAAATATAGGATTTAGGCAATATCACTAGTTGTGCTTTTACTTATATTTTTTTTCCAGAAAAATGTTAACTAGGCTGATCTTAGCTATTTATGTAGGTATCTTATAACCTTAGTTTGCGTAGAAGTTTCGTGGTAAATCTGTGCATTAGGTATAAGATACCCTTTAGTAAGTATGAAGTACCCAAATTTCATTAAAAAAAAGTATTTCAATATACGTATAATTATTATTTATTGAGAAAAGGAATCTGTGAAACTGAAGAATTACGTATTAATGAGAAGTCAAAGTTCCAAAGTGAATAATTAAATGTCAAAGTTAGCGATGATTAGCAAAAATATTCTAAATATTTTCGTTAATGAAATTGAAAAAAAATGCCATAAAAATTATGATCAAATCTGTAATATTTTTTTATTAAATTAATTATGATTTTATTTTAAGATTTTGGATATCTACCAGTCTTTTGTCTAATTGTTAAATATTCTTTTTATACGCATTAGCACCTTCAGATTTTCTCGGTATAGTTGTTTGTTCACTTTTCCAATTCAATGTTCAGTCTTTAACAGTTGATTTATATGTGGACGCACATTCTTCGCATATTTTTTATTTTTCGTTATTTTTGACATGAAGTAAAGTCGTAGCGTATGAAATTAAAATGACGAAAGAAATTCTTCAACAGCAGTTGAACCGACAACAGAAACAACAGAACAAAATAATTGTTATTTAAAAAAAAGAAAATGCGAAAGTAAAAAAGAAAACTTAAAATTGCAATTTCTTTTGATTAAATTTGAAATTCGAAATAAAAACTTCGAAAAAAATTTAACTTAAAGTTTTCCTATTAGTACGTCAAATTTCAACTCTTTAGTTGCTTTCCAGTTTTCTGGGCCCATACCCAACTTCAGTTGTGAATTGCGGTTATTTTGAAATAAGGCAAAAAACCAATGTTTTTCTAAGCAGAGAACCATGAACTTTTATTTCTTTCTGTTTTTTTTTCTCATTGATTTTTCAAGTTACAATTACTAGATAAAGTTATCGAAAATTTATTTATAATTCTGTTATCGATTTTTGTAAAAGAACAGAAATCAACAGAAATCATATAAATTTTTATTATAATGTATATCTTAGTACTGACAATACGTTTTGGTTTTATTCAAGTAAATTACTTTTTTTATTTATCAGTTTTTTGTGTACTTCTTCAATTCAAATACTGCATCCCATGTTTTTCTAATGAAAAAGATTTTATTTTTCCATTGTGTTAACATTCATTCGTAAAATAAAGTTCAGACATAGGCATGCAGAAACATCTACCGAACGGAAATGTACAGTTAATTTTAGCTAATATTTTACATTGTTTCCTTTTTAGTTAATATTTTACATTGTTAGCGATATGTTAACTATTACCAAAAGTTAACTGTTAACAAATGACTTTAATAAAAGTTAACATTGTTAACTTCTAACAAATTCAATGAAAATAAATAAACTCAATTGTAGGAATTTATTGTTTTAGCAATCATTCCAAAATGAAAGTATCATAACATGAAATTCGTTTTGAATCCTTTAACTCAATCCGTATATAAAAAAGAAAAAGCTCTTCTAAATGCTGTATTTTCCATATATTTAATATTAGTCGTCCATTTCTCACTCGTATTTATCTCTCTTTTATCCTCTTACAACCTTTATTGATAAAAGGAATTTTCTTTCTAATATTTTAAATCAATCAATGCATATCAAGGAAGTTTCTACTCCAAATATCCAAAGGTTTCTAATATTTAATACAAAACAAAAAAATTTTAGACGTCAATTACTACCATTAACTGTCACCTTGCAGTTTGAGTATTAATAGCAAGAATTTCATATCAAATATATAAACTCAATCCATGCATAACAATGAAGTATCTACTTTAAATATATTTTAAAGGCTATGTATACATTTGTCATAGATAGATATTTAGCAAAGAAACATATTTAACATTACTCAGATAAAACTTATGCAGAGTAAAGTCATCATAAGAAAGAAAAACAGTATTTTTAAGTTCCCTAGTGAAGCAAAAGCATGTTTCAAACTAAACTCTAGATTTTAAATTTAAAAATGTATGTTTCATGCTTTATTACAAAGTAAAGGCAATAAAACTTCAGACGAAAAGTGGTATATTAAGATGAAATACGGTCACAGTGAAGTTTCACAGACCATAAAATTTTTGAAAATGTTTTTCAGTTATTTAAAATGAAATATCGAAAAATTTCAGTTCTCCTTTTTTAAACATAAAAAAGCAGATTCCGGAACCGACTGAACAGTTTAGCTCTTGCAAAATGTGAAAAAAAAAGTTTTCTATTTTTTCCCTTAAATTTTTTCTTAGTATTCCCTCGAAATGAAAGAAACTGTAGAAATTTTTACAATGTGAAAACAGCGGCAGCCGTTTTCTTCTCTATTTACTTTCTAAAGTATGAGTAAAAATATTTTTGTAGTTGAAAAATCTATTTTTTTTACTATAAACTTAAACTTGACTGTTCTGTGGTTTTCAGTCAATTTTGTTATTAGAAAGTGAAACAAATTCCAAAATTGTTTTACTTAAGATATAGAAAATATTGACAGTTCTTCTTAGAATCTCCACAAAAATAATTTACTGGATTAAAATAGTTACAAAATGTGCATCAAAGATGGTTTCAGTATACTTTTAGATTAGTATTACTTTCCTTTTTTTGTCTAATTCATTGATGATTGTATGACTTTAAAATTAATAACAGTATTGAAATCAAACTGTTTGAAACAAGCTGCTGTTAATTTTAGTTTAGCTGTTAATTTAAGCAATTTTAGTGGTTTGAAAGGCGAACCTTAAATGTGCAAAGTATATTGGTGCAATTGATAGTTTAAATTGGGAAATAACACATGAAAACGTTTTTCCTCTGAATAAACATACATTGATCATATACTCAAATTTACCAGAATATGGTACAATTTACCGTGTTTTTGGTTCCATGGAAACACCAAAAAGCTCAGTATTTTTTTACCTAAACGCTTTGGTAATGATTTTGATAAAATATGGTTTTATATTCTGTGATAAAACTCAGTAAATGTAGTAAAACTTGGTGATTTCATCATAATGCTTTATTACTTAAAAAACATTTATGAAGAAAATCCATAGTTTTACTTTTTCAGTACAGTTTTCACAATCCTTTCAAATCGCTTAATGAGCTTGCTTTCTAGGTACAGAAACAGAGCACATTAATTAATTTTCATTCCAAAATTACGGTTGAAAAAGGGCAGCAGTCTGTCAATTTAATTAACAGTAAAATTAGCGGTAAATAATAGTTTCTACCTTTAGGGTAGGATGAACGTAATTCATTTCTTTTTACCAAAAATAAATTTATATCAAGCTCAATTTACTTCAAAATTATGTAATACTGATATATGTCACTTTTGTTTATTTATCAGTAAATGAATAAAAAAAAAACGTTTTGTCATAGATATTTGGCACTTAGTACTTATTATCACTCACATTTTTTAGTGTAAAGGTGACTGGTTAAAAAGGCAGAACAATTTACAGTATCATGGTAGCCTTTCAATTTGGCGAATTGTCACGTGAAAAGTGAGAGTAAAGCGAACCGGTAGAGTTTATTCCAGTGATTTTATTGAAGGCATGAAAAAAACACGAAGAAAGCAAAAGCAAAAGAAAAACAAAGAATTAGTAGAAAGCGAATATAGACTCCTTATTCGATGTTATGTAGAAAATAAATGAATGAAAACCCTTATTGAGTTAATGAGATTTCTATCGTAAAATGAACCAAAGAATCAGGATGATATGTCATCTTGGATTTCTCACCAAAAGAAACGTGTGCTTTCCTCATCTATAAAAAGTCTCTTCCACTAAGCTTTCCAGACTCGCCCACTTGTCGTGGTTGAGTAATACCATAATTTTCAGGAATGCTTGCTTGTTTATTTTATGCACTCAACTACCTTATATGAATACTAAAATGAATATTTCAAATGATAAGCCCATATTGCAATGATTTCTATTATGATTAGGTTTTGTTTGAAGGAAGGAAAAAGTTCACAGTCTTATGCACATTCCAGTTTTAAAAATTCATCCAACAATTTTGCAAATTTTATTCATTAACAACGGAGAAGAAAAAGAGAATAGTATTGTATTTCACGGTCACCTCGTGACTTGATATTTGATCATCATTTTTTACGCCATTTTGGTGTAACGTACTATACTTTCTTTTGATGAGTTATTTAAAATGCAACGTCTTAAATACAAAAATTTCGAGTAACAACCAGCAAGAAAAACATTAATTTATTTTCCAAGATTATTTTATTCTTTTTATACATGCATATGTTTAAATGCGTTAACAGATAAACTCAGAAATAAATTATAATTTTAAGGAACTATTTTTCTATGCTTCGAATCTGATTTCCGTTACTATTAGAATTTTTTTTCCTCAAATTTAGTAGTTAGCTTCACTTTAGAGTTTGCTAAGTACTTAAATACCTTGACGTGTTTAATTCGGGAGAGCTAAACAGGTCAGAGTGTGCACACTCAATATAATTCCAGCAAAGACGTATTTTATGCTGCTGAAATTTTGAAATTCGAAAATGATTAAAATTTGAAAACAAAAACAATATTAATATCGTTATATCAATATTTTTCATTTATTTATCATTTATTATTATTATTATTATTTAATTGATATTTACTATCGATTGTATGCAAAAATGTGTGTGTTTTAAAAATAAAGAATAGCCTATTTCAAAATCCAAAATTAAAATTAAAATGTTGATTAATTTTATATTTTTTAAATATTTTTTTTAGATATTTTGACATAACTAGTCTCCAAAATGAGTTCTAATAAATAAAAGAAAATCTATTTTTTTAATTGAGTGCGTTAATGGGGTAAATAACAAATATTAAATCATCATCGTATACATCAAGTTGAAATAAGTAACGTAGGAATACGATTTAAATAACTGAATTTACAAAAAATAAGATTTATTTGTATGATGTAATTAATTTTTGTTACAAATCACTGGTTTTAATAAGTATTAAAGGCAAAATATTTTTGATTTCCTAAAACTGCTGACACAATATTTTACTGTTGGTCATAATTAACTCTGACTGACAAATTAATGTAATTACGTTTTTTAATATGATACAAAATGGCATCCAAAAAGGGCTTAAAGTAAAAATTAAAATTCTCTCTATTATTAAAATAATTATGTTTCCTAATATTGTCATAAAACCTCTAAAATAGGAATTAAGGTAGTTCTTAAAAACGTCTAAGAATATACTTCAACATGCAAACAAAAGATAAGGCAAGAGAGCCTTCAAACCAAACGATAAGAGTTGTTAAATCGCTTTCTTTATCATTTCTTGTGCATTCATAAAATGATGCAAAGCCTGTAATTATGGAAAGGCCTGTAAAATAGCTATAGAGAAAAAAAATTCTCCTCGCTGTAAATTTTCAAAATTTTACCCATTAGTATTGCAGTTAATCCTGGGGGAGTCATCTATGATTAAAACAAGAAGCAAAATAAAAAGTGTGTACAGCGAATTTTCTTGCTTCCGTTGCATTTGTTTGTAAGAAAAAATAAAAATGGTTAGAAATGGGACTCCAACTAATTACCCTGTAAGCATGAAAAAAAAATTTCTGTGTAAAAAGCTGCATTTAAGATCTCCAAAAGATTAAAAAAAAGTATTGTTACATTAATTATTTCCCTCTATTTATAAGAGATGAAAGAAAAAAAAACTTAATGTCAGTTTCATTTTTCTTCATTTTTGTTCGGGCAATTATTTCTTTTGAAAAAGTACTTTTTTGTCATTTTTACTGCTCATTTTATATGGATTCTTTTTTTAAACGAGTTGTTTTTCTTTTAAGGAAAAGTAAAAGTTTACAACCATGAATAAACAAATTTAGATATGATTTCTCAAATTTAGTATTATTCGTTTTGTTCATTACTTGGACGTTTGTATTATCTATATTAAGTAATGAACAAAAGTGCTATTTCAGTGTCGATGTAAGGAACTCAAAAACCATTAGAAAATAAAGATTGAATTCCTAAATCACTAGAGATTAATTTTTGTAACTCTTATATTACAGATACAGTACCCAAATTATTTTTTTCGCGTGGAATAGTGTTTCATTCACTGATCAAAACATGCATACAAAATATTACTAAAACCAGTGAAATCTATGAAATGTGCGTGAGATCGCATAGTTATCTTTGTTCAATAAAATTACGTGAACCATATAAACTAATGATGGCAAAATATAAACATGATATTTGAGAAAAAGATTCGTTATCAAATTATTAAAAATAATGATATTAATATCAAAAATAATTGAATATTACTTACAGCACAACTAATACAACTAGTGTAACTAATATTTACACGGGCATAAAATTCCGGTAAAATTACTGCACTGTATGGCAATGTCATTTAGGTATAGCAATAACTTAATAAAAAAAATCATAATTCTGAAAATAAGCACCAAAGTACATGGAATTTTTATTATTTATTTCATAATTTTCCCTTTTATATGGTAATGGTTTCCGGAATCTCTGGTTTTCAAAACTATAGTACTTATTACCATACATTTAGTAAAAAATACGAAACTGAAAAATACATTTAACCGAATTAATGTTTTTCATGTCATGCTCAAAGAAATCATGATAAAATTATTGAACTTTACCACATTTACAAAATCTTATAACATATTGAAAAATCCTATTTTCGTGTTAATTTTACCATATTCATTACCAAAGTGGTTCGGTAGAACTTACAAATTCTTTGGTGTATCCATAGAGATGGAAATACGGTAAATTTTACCATATTTAGGTAGCCTTGTTTAGAAATGTTTTGTACTAATTTTTCTGCATAACTAATCATTTGAAGGAGAAGAAAGAGGCAATTTTTTATTATACAAAAATACTACTTTGGACTCTTGAAAATCATACATTTTAAGCAGCTTTTTCTACTGAGCAAAGTAAAAAGGAACAGTTGTAGTGGGTATAATAAGTTAAACAAAAGTAAATAATATTCGATACAGTGCTCAAAAATGTTTAATCACATTTCTACATAATTTTTGAAATTTTAAGCTAATACTAAATCTTTTCAGGTGGTTGAAAGTTTTCCGAATTTATTCCGGATCTACATATTTCTCTCATACTTTTCATATGCTAATTTTGGTTGCAGTTTAGAGAAATTTTTTTTTAATATTGAGGAATTTGTTGTTACCATTAGTGGAGCTATTTAACTGCTAATAATTATTCATGCATTGATACAAAACGCAGTTTCACGTGACTTGTGCTATTTATTACATTATGCAAAAGTATAAATAATAAATACTGTTATTTGAAGTCTAATTAGACGTTATTTTTAAAGAAAACTGAAAGGTTTAAATATAAATATAAAACATGATTTAAACTCATTGGCATAAGTATGATAAATGTTTATAATAAAGGTAACAAATAATTTAATAGCAGAGAAAGTAATTTTACAGCAAACTTGGTATTTTCATTTTCATTTGGTCAGCATAGAAAGGTTGAATAATTAATCTTTTTGGAGCATAATATTAACATTAATATTACAAGCTTGATTTCTTAAATATACAATAAAGGCATGCAAAAAGAAGTTAAAAAATTTTCTATTTTACTTTTACTGTAAATCTTGTTCCTGCTTTTCTTTTATTCTAGCTTTGAACAGGCTTTCAAATGCTCCATTTTATTTGTGTTGAATACTTAATTATCTGACAAACCATCATTTTTAAAGTGTTAAAGAAAGTATATAAAAGCTTGAAAAAAATCTTGTTTCATTGATGGCCATGAAATCTAAAATAAACATTGAAAATGTGAATTTTTCCCCGATTTGAGAAAGCTTTTTACTCCTCATTAGTGAATTATGATTCCTCCTCTTTTTCAGAAGGTTTTTTTTAGTCTTGATTTGTAAAGGAAGCTTTAATCTCGGTATGAAAGGCTTGTTTATGCACGTTTAATTTCGCATTAAGCTTGCATAAACAACCACATATCTTGTAAACAAGCATAGTTAAATTTAACCTTGTTTCAAGCTTGCATGGTTCATTTGCTAATAATTCATAAAACTTGTCATACTTTGAGATAAGAGTTGTAGCCGACATTAAAACCAAACTGACGCTGTTATTTTAGACGCATTGTGGAAACATTTTAATTATTTTTTTACATAGCTAGTTGTTAAAACACATTGTAGGATTGTACTTCTAAAAATTTTATAGCCATTAATTTCAATTGCATTTTTCTACTTTACAAATACATAAACACCGTTCTGTATAATTTTGGGATAATATCTCTTAGATGTTTAATGTCAAAAGTGTAATTTCTAAACAGCATAGTATATGTTTTGGAAGTACATCTTGTCTTGTTAACTTATTTTTCAATTTTTTTCCCTTTAATCAGGTTTCAATAATGATTTTAAAACAGGATTTTTTTAAATTTAAATTTAAAATAGTCCGCTCTATAGGACAGAAGTAATTGTGTAACATTCTAATGTTTCAATAATTATATTTTATTAGTTTTACCAATTTGATAAATAAAATGAAATTTAGATCATATAAAAAGTAGATTTAATCAAGAAGAGCTATTCTAGATATTCGCACACAGTATACCTGTAAGTTATTCAAAACATTTATTTATTAACAGCACAAATAAATGTTTCAAAATATCTACTTAGTATTAAATAAAACAAGTTGTTATTTAACTTTACTTTCACACTTTTATGTAAATTAACTTATCAAAGCTGTCTTTCCGAAACATTTTCTTTTTGATGAATATTTAATAGTTTTTAAAACAAACATTTGTTTTCAAACAAAATCTAAAGCCACACTTCAACGTTGGGAATTTAAACTTTTCGAGCATCAAATTAATAAATAATCACAATGTATGAACCATTGAATATATTCGTTTTTTAAACATTTCATATCGCGAAAGCGATTTTAAGTTTCGCAGAACGTAATCGAATAAGGATTATTTGAAATTCATCTCGTCAACGGGCGGAGGAAGAACTCGCGTGAAATGAAATTCGACTCACCCCCCTTGGAAAAGAATTCAGTTTCTGCTCCATAAACAGAATTTAAACAACATCGGGAGATGAAAACTGAAAATTTTTCTCTGACAAAAGAAGACAGAGCGGAGCTATGGAATTTTCAAACAATCCCAGAATTTTCTGGCTTTTATATATTTTTTTTCACTGCCAGGGGAATGAAAGTTTTCATTCAATCCTTTTCGGAGATACATACACGGCGATACAGCATCTGACAACGAATACACATTTATTCCTACGAAACTATGCTGACTATTTGAAATACGTGGAATTTTCGATATCTGTAGGTGGTATTTTATGATGTTAAGCCTATGTTAGCTTCATTGAATATATATTTAATACACTGAATACTTGATTCAGAAGTAAAATATGAAATTTTAATTTTGAAACACTGTCTTTATTGCTGAAAGCGAAATTCTCCGACACCAAAATAATGATTTAATACCGCTCTGTTTTAGATTATGCGGAAATCTTTTAACAATATTATTCTTGTGTTGAATAATAAATTTTGTTTCGTTGAAAGAATAGTAATTTAGATTTATTAAATTGTTAACGTGTTGAATTATTTATTGAAATAGTTTATGAGTAGTGATCAGTTTGAAACTTCGGAAGAATGTCTGATTTAAAATGTTTTACTTTTCATATTAAATATATCTATTCATGTTATAAAATGCCTGTGGTTCTTATTTAATCGTAGATCTATTGCTTTATTCCTTCACTGGCAGAGAATAGCAATTTTTGTCACCTCCTTTTTCATTATACATTAGTTAGTACATACATACAACTATGCTAACTATTTGAAATACGTGGAATTTACAATATCTGTAGATAGAATTTTATGATCTATTATCTATAGGTAGTGCTTTATGATTTATCTGAGATAGCTTCATTAAATATATATTTAATACACTGAATACGTGATTCAGAAGTAAAATATTAAAATTTAATCTCGAACATTGTCTTTATTGCAGAAAGCAAAATACTCTGACGTCAAAAAAATGATTTAAAAACACTCTGCTTTAGATTATGTGGCAATCTTTTATCAACACAGTTCTTGTATTCAATAATAAATTTTGATTTTTCGTAAGAACAGTTATTAATATTTATTAAATAATTAACTGGATGAATGTTTTAATGAAGTTATTTTGTAACATAAGAAGAAAGTCTGTCTCAAAATGTTTTGGCTTTTATATTATATGTATTACTCTATTCATTTTTCAAAATGTTCGGCTTTTATATTTGTTCTTAGTATAAAATGCCTGAAATTCTTGTTTATCTATAAATATATTACTCTATTCATTTTTTCACTGTCAGAAAATGGCAGTTTTTGACACATTCTTTTTATTTATACATATATGGGGACATAGGATCTAACACTTAATGCGTGGCATTCTTCGAAACTATGCAGGTAACATTTGAAATTTTCAATGTCTTTAAGTGGTAGTAAACACAACCCAGGCAAAATATAATTATGAATTCAAACTTACTGATTGAATGAACACTGTCATATTTACGTCATTCGATATTCAATGTTCAGTGTCTTTACAACTAAAAACATACAAGCATTCTATAACAGATTTTACGTCAAATGAGTCTGACAAGAAGACTGAAATCACTTATAAAATAATCGATCACATTCAATATTTTTTTTATCAATTAGAAAGGAGGATCGAAACTTTATTTGTATTATATATAATATTACTAGGTTGCATCTTCTATCCGAAAAGAAGAATTCACATTTCTCCAATACATTTTATGTAAACACACCATCGTCATCTTGAAGTTATACAGTTATTCATCTTTTAACTTCTATTATTTGTCCAAAAGTATTTGTTATAGTTTTAAAGCAACACTTATCCATTCACACTAAATATGGATTGAACAGTTAAAAAATACAATAATTAACCACCAAATTTACGGAGAACTGAAAAATGCGAGCAATTATTTGCAGAATGGTGTAAGTTTTATCAATTATTGGTTCTAAGATACAACTACATCCTTTGAGGTTTGTAAGGACACTTGAAAGGGTATTAACTAGGAATAAATTAAAAATTCATACAATTGTTAGTGCTTTTTAGCATGCAGCTTTTACAGTGAAATGCTGAAATGATATAACTGAATTTTTGCTGTTAAATTTAATAGATTATTATCAGCTTTATATGGATTCATAACAATTATTATCAGCTTCATATTAAATAGATTATTATTAGTATATTTTTGAACCATACACAAATTTAATTATTCATTGGCATCAAATATTTATTTTTATAAGCTTATAACAAATCAAAGTTTAAAGTTTAAAAATGAAAAAGCATTGTAAATTTCTAGCGTGTTTTGAAAATTTCAATGTTCTTAAAATAAAATAATAAATAGATATAAAATAATAAATACCTAAAAGATGTGAATTAGAAGTCTTACTGCACATCGTCATGAATAAATTTTAAATGTTCTCGGATTCTATTCAATTTTCTCGATTGCTTAATGGAATTTTATATAAAATCACTCATAAAAACTAACTCTGACTGAAATATATTTAAATGAAAAATTTTAAATTTACAATGGAAATACAGTCTCTGGGGAATATTATTTCGTCCTTGAATCACGCAGAAAGGTTGTTCTATCATTGTTATTCATTTTTAAATTATGTTTCCTAATATTTCGTTACTTCTTAAATGATGCTCCCTAAAACTACTTTTACAGAAATCATTATTTCCAAATTATTTCCCACGTTGTGAATGATAAAATTAATAAGAAATATACAAATAATTTATAAGAAAACTAGAAAAAAAGTTTTTAAAAAAATTAGTTATACACTACGAGAATTTTCATTCGAAATTTATGTAAAAATAACCGACAGCAGTCTGCCCATGCAACTCCTGTAGAGTTTACGAAATAGAACATTTTTTAACTTTACGATTTTGAAATCATTTACAACTAGTATGGTTAAAAAAATGACCATGAGCACAAACTAAACTGTTTTTTTAACCACTTATAAGTAGCATGAATTCAAAATCATAAAAAAGAAATTTATATAGATCTTTTCGTTGGATAATGGCAATTGTGTTTAGATTGTAGCTGAGTTGTGTTTTATCAAATGAATCGTGAAATGGGGTATAATTAGAATATATGGTTGTTTCCCCTATCGTAAGAAATGGGGAACTCTATACTGTTTTTGCTGCAAGCAGTTCTATGGTTCTGCCATCTATGCGTAAATGAAATATATATATATATAT
>NC_092205.1:38041272-38046778 GCF_043381705.1 Parasteatoda tepidariorum
ATATATATATATAATAGTAGACCTAGTTGATGTTATTAAATTCAGTTAGTTTAACCGTTTTTCCTTAGAAATTCCCAACAACATATTATTTGTTATACTTTACAAATTAAACACTTTCCTGGATTAACAAGCAACAGTCCAATTTATTTGAGGTTATGTAAATCTTCTTCTGTAGATAGTACTGTAGGATCAAGCAATCTATCAGTATTCATTGTATTCATAATTATATTTATTTTCACCTTTTTTTAAGTATTCACATTCAAAAATATAATCTCACAAAGACCATTTCAAAAATATTTTGCAACTCAAAGCAAACCATTAGACAATTAAAAATTTTTTTAAAAATCTATGAAAGTGAAGTAGTAATAAAAAGATCATAATAATGACTCATTTTAATTACTCTTTAGTTTTCTTAAATAAAAAATAATTCACAAAATAGTACAATTAAATATTTCGTAGAAGTGACTATTATCTTTGGTATGCTGATTCCTGACAACAAGTGTTAATAAGCAGGAGGATTTTATCACGAATTTTGATCTTAAAATTAAATATAAAAAAATATGTTAAAACATATGATCTGTCATAACATATGATGAAACATATATCACACTAGAAATATTAAATGAAACGATAACAAAATTTATGACTCTGTCATCGTAAGACTTAGTCAAACAAATCAAAATCGAAACAATATGTAAATAACGCTGTAATGTATGACTATGTCATATCAATTGCAATGAAGAACAATATGTTAATAACTTAAAATCCCAATCATATGTTTTATTTCATAAATTATAGTAAGAAGTAATGAAGTAATCTAACACAATAAATTATAACCACAGTTGATTTTATCTATCTAGTCCGACGCGCAATTACAGTACAAATCATCTTGATTTTCAATATGCTTAAATATACAAAACACTGTATATGAAAAACAATAAAAATTTTTCATCTGGAGATCGTATGGTTAAACAATGACATACCACGTTGTAAGAATATAAAAATAAAATTAAAGTTAAGTAAATAATCCCATGAAACAGAAGCAGTAATATATCACTTAATTAAAAATTTCATTCACGTCAAAATTATTCAAATTGGGAACAGCAGTCGACATGTCTCAAGGGCTCAAAAACAGGCTGCCATTTTCAAGATTACCAGATGCAAATGCGAAGGAATGAAAGTGATTTGAAATACCTATAAAACTCAAAGTTGCCAATGAAAATAGAATAAAATAAAGATGAGAAACAAATTCAACTTGTTTATATCATCACCTATGCTATTAGCGACTATGTTTTCATAATTCGGATCAATTTTATTTCTTATTCCCATTCACGTCTAACATAAACAAAACAAACAAAACAAAAGTATTATAAATGAAGGTGAAGTTAATGAGAGCAATTATTTCTGCATTGAATAACAATGAAAACCCCTAAAAATAATTTTAAAAATAATACATAGGGGAGTGTCGGGTACCCCCGCCCACTGTCAATTTCATATGTATGGAATATTTTTTCAAGTCAATGGGCCATCGGACATTAATTGTTATATTAAAAAAAGATTATTTTCAAAGTTTCAAGTATTTATGCAGCTGTTAACATGGTAAACAATAGTTTTAAAATATATTGAATACAGTAGTCATGAAATTAAGTGAAAATTGGTTGAATCTTTCGATTAAACTTCATTTTAATACTAAAAAAATTTTTTTTTCTACACTTACAGCAATAGATATATAGTCTTAAGTTTAATTTACACAGAGAAAGAAGTTTATATGTGAAAAATTTTTCCAGTAATTACCAATTTACAAAAAAATTGGATTTCGGGTAGCCCCGCTCACATGAATGTCGAGTATCAACGCCCAATTTTATTTCGTCGATAAATGTACGGTTGCAAAGATAATTATTTTATTGCTTCAAATTTGAATGTTATATGCATTTTTAACAACAAATATTGTTGTTATTAAATTATTGTTATTAAATGATAGAATTCACTAAAAGTATATAAATATGTAATACATAAAATAATTTTGTGATAAAAATGATAAATGAGGCTTATCGATTGTCAATACATTGGTCATTTTCATTTACACCTGAAAAAACAGTCAAAAAACATAATTTTTGTAACTAGGCGGGGCTACCCGACACATTTTGAAAAGAGCTGAAAAACATGTTTTTTTAAAATTTCCATTTTTTTAAGTTAAACTATTCTTCTTTTGGTTTATTCTTTTTGCATTATTTAATTAGATGATAAAACAATAGAAACATACAAAAATATTGATTATAACTCAATATTATACAGAAATATAAGCAATACTCCTTAATTGGGCGGGGCTACTCGACTCTCCCCTAAGTCTAATAATTTGAAGTTGTAGTTAAATCGAATAACAATTAAAAACAAGAAAAATTTACTTATTTCAACTAAATCTACAGTTTCATTTTTTAAATGTAACATAGCTTTTATTAATAATATTTTCCGTCTATTATCATTGTCTTAAATATATCGATTTGTGCTACAACAACATTATGAATGAGGTAATTTAGCGTTTGAAGAAAAATAACTTGACATTATTTAACAAATGGTTTTGATATCTACTTTTACAAATAATATTATTCTTGTTTCGAAAAATATACTAGTCAGTAAGTTTGTGATACAAAATGTTATTGATCCTAGAGATTTTGATACAATCTTCAGAGGGATGAAACCTTTGAATGATCTTGGTACTCTTTTTTTCTGACGTGCTCTTTTCTTTTATATGACTGATTTTTACTCTGAGGAAAGATGTATTTTTATGTCTAACTGTAACCGAGAATTTGTGCGCCTCCAGAGAGATTTTTGGCCATGTATCACACATCTAGTCCACGCCGATCAAGAAAAATGTTATATAGACCGTAAAAATATGAACGACCCTTTTTTTTCCAGGGCATAAAAACTGTTTAGAAGAAAAATGGCACAAATTTAAAAAATATTTTACACCATATGCTTGTTTTCGAGTGTGTGTAATGTATTAGTTAATGAATAAACAATTGCTTTTATTGTTCAAGAAATCTAGTTTAGAATTAATAAGTTAAAGTTCTAGAATTAACTAATAAGTTGTCTTCTGATTAAGGTAATAAAAAAGAATAATACATTAAACTAGCCCAGTGTGTTCTAAATTAAATATCAAAAATGAAAAAATTTTCATACATTCTATTATGCAAGAATGAAACTTTGTGATAAAAGTACCATACAGTGCGGTAATGAAATTTCTGGTAAAAAAACGACATAATTCTGGTTAATGAAATTTAAATACACGAAACTATTAATTCGGTAATTTCTACGTTCATATAATAACGGTTTACCGGAAATGTTGGTTTTCGAAATTATAGTTCTTTTTGCCCCTCATTTTCTAAATAATACGAAACTGAAAAGTAAATTTAACAGAAGAAATGATTTTTAGACCATGCTCTAAAGTATCATGACATAACTGTCAAATTTTACCTTATTAAAAAAATTAATGACGTTTCTTTAAATTATATTTTATTGTTAATTTCACCTAACTCATTTCGAAAGCTTGAAAATTTCCTAGCTTTTAGAGCTAGAAATGGGATAAATTGTATCATAGTCTGGTAGTTTTGACCATACCTTTTTCTCAGGGTGCATATGTAGTATAAAGTTAAATAATAAAATTTAACAACATATTTAAGCTAGGCTTGAGAGATCCAACTTATTTAATAAAAATGCAAATAAACATTTACATTCGATAATGCATAAAAAGTATAAAATACGTAAGTAATGAAAGTACTAATACACTTTATGAGGTTTTTCAAATCTTGACTATCGAACAAAAATGTAAATGTATATTATTTAATATATTCAATTGCATCGATGAATTGTTAAGTTGGAGGTAGGAATTGTTTATTATACTTCATATTGTCATAATAATTAGGAAGTACAGTAAACTCTCGAAAAGAAATTTATTGAGTAACAAAGTGTCCCTATAATATAAATTTTAAGAATATTTGACAAAAATTGAAATGGGAATACTAGGGGTAACAAAATATTATTTAAATGAAAAAATTGAAAACGTTAAGAAAATTTGAAGAACCTTTAAAAATTAAAGAGATAAATAAAACATCAAAATATTTGATTGCTGGAGGTGAAAGGTGATTTTCAAAAACACTTTAGATGCACCTCTTCATCAAATATTATTTTTATATCTCCTTCATAGACTCATTCAGCAGCTTTAGATAAAAAAATAAATTTCGCTTTCACTCCACTAAAAAGTAATGCACGATCTTCAATACGCTTCCGGTTTTTTACTTAATTTATGAAAAATACTCTAATAATATAATAAGGATGAAGTTTCATGGACATAATAATTTATTCAAACATTCACAATTCTATATATAAAAAAATTATAACCTTTCAAATGAATGCATGTTTTTAATCACGAGTTAATTTCAAAAATATCATTAATTAACACCGTGTGCGCATACACTAAATTAAAATCAAATTATCATTACTGTCAACGGAACAAAGTAAAAAGAAAATTTGCTTAATATATTTGTCTAACGTCAGTGTATGACAAGATCAAAAGTAAATCTAAATAACTACTTCGCAACTGAGTTTCTATTTTTTAAATGTACAAAATTATTCGAGCTAAATCCTTAACTTATAACTAACTATTTTACAGCACTAATTATTTCTTATTACGATTAAACAAAATGAATAATAACTAAAGTGTTTCAAATAAATAGAGAAATACAAGAGTTTATCATGCCATATGAGAGAAACGTATGTGTAAATTATCATCTTTTTACCAAAAAACAGAAATATCAAGCAATGTTAGCTCAAGTTTTGATTTTATTTGTTGGTTGAATAATTTTACTCCATTGTTATTACTAAGAGAATTTGGTAAGAATAAAATAGGATTGGTAATTCAGCTACATTTTCAAATAAATTTATATCAAAAAAATAGATTAAGTTTATTAATTTTACAATTAATTTATTTGCAAAATCTTAAAAATGTGATGAAACAAGCGAATTCATTAAAGCATTAAAGGGCACTAAAATTTCTTATACATTACAACCAATCCGATTACCCAGGAAACCACTATTTCTCCTAAGATCTAATATAATCTTGTGAAATATTTGCTACGCCTCAAAGGCATGTGATTACAACACCCCGAGCTCCGCGGGTAATATAGCACAGTTTTTACGCACCCTTTCTGTGGATTTCACCCCTGTATCGGTTTAGTATCGTATCCGCAACACACACTTAAAGGAATGGATCAAAATCTCATCAGCAAGATGACCACGATCATGGTTCAACAAAAACTTGGTAAATGGATCCGTCGATTGCGTCTCCTTATTGCATGCAGTTGATACTGGATTTTTATCTGGCACGTTTTGGGTTTTGATTGATGGTTAAACAGAATATCCAATACCGAATCTTTTATAAACTTTTAGGTTGAGAGGAAAAAGTGTTGGTTTGCTGGAAAAAAACCACGCATGTATATATATATATATA
>NC_092205.1:38047094-38171293 GCF_043381705.1 Parasteatoda tepidariorum
TATATTCACGTGAAAAGATCTATGAACGACATGAATCACACGTGACATCAACACAATTTTAGATAATTTATGTTTAAGTCACATGAAACAAAACAAAACTATTTTCATTTTTCGAAAAAATAATATGCTTACTAAATAGTCAGCTGTTTTGCACCAAACAATTTTAAACAGCAAAATGTTTTCAATTTCATAACAAGATTTTATTTATCAAGCAGGCAACAATTCCAAAATTTATTTTAACAAAAACTTGACAATAATTTATAAAGGAGCTTTACTTTAAAGGAAAACCTAAATTAAAGAACTAAAAAAAAGTGATTTGTATATTAGTGAAAAAACAAGAATAAGATTTTTAAAAATGTTGAAATTTAATTAAATAGTTGGTGAAATGGTTCTGAGAAACAGGCACGGACAGGTAAAATATTTATTTTAAGATTGAGGATGATATGTAAAATGTTAAAAAATTTTAAGACGCTTAAAAATACTGACTACGTATTCGTATTAATAATTATAAAATACATATTGCAGAAATTTATAAATATATTATTCCAAATCTATACATACGTATGTATATTATTGAAATTGTATCAATTATTGAAAAAAGAAACTATAAAATCATATTAAATATAAGCGCAATCTGATGTATAATCATATTCTAACAGAAATGAACCAGATGTATAATATATTCATTGAATAAAATGTTTTTTTATTCAATATATGTTTTATTCAATTTTTTTACTTAATTGCAAATAAATTTTTAGACGACGAAAAAGTAACATCCTATTTTATAATTAAAAAAAAATTAGCAATAGGTTATTATCGAAAAAAATATGAATGAAATTTTACGCCACACAAGCGTAGTCAAGTTCTTCTCGTAAGTTAACCACATTTTAATATTAATCGAACACATTTAAATATTTCTTCATTGTCGCCAAATGACTTTTTTAAAAATAATTAATTTTAATTTTTTTCAGCTTCTACTAAATAAAAACAGTTGAAACTTTAGAGTTTTCAACAGAAAAACATCTAGATTAATATGGTGTAAAACAATTCATACCTCATAATTTATCATGCTCAATAATCTTCATGCTCAATTAATTTAAATAATAATGAATAATTATTAACAATTATTTCTTACAAAAAATTATCGTTGGGAAAATGAGTTTTATGAGTGGGTGCAATTTTTTTTAAATTGCTTAATTAGCTTTAAAAATATGACCAGAAAAGCAAAAAGTGAAATAAACATTAAGGAATCGGAACTTAGAATTGATCTCCTGATCAAATTATGGGGATCATATTTCCCAGATTGCGGCTACTTCGAAGATTAAGAATCCAAATATGTAAATATATATATATCTATATATATATATCCAGTTATTTTTTAATATTTCGCTTGCTTCAATAGTATTTTACTTCACGTAATTATTTATTTCAAAACTTAATCTATTTCACCGTCTTTTGAAAACTAAAAAATACTCTCCTGTTGCTAAATTTGAACCGTATATCAGGGCTTATTTCATATTTTCTACGAAATTTTCTGGTAAAATTACACCTATAAATATTGAAATCACCAGTGTCAGAAAAATAGTTTAGTAGTACAAATTTTTCTCTTATCAGACTGTTTGAAAAATGTTTTCCCTTTAAAGTTCAGGATTCTTAAAACAGACCCTTTTAAAGTATTGGAGTACTTATCTACATTACTATAAGGACATTGTTTTGTTTTAAAGTTTTGAGGAAAAATCAATATAAGATCTAAAGGTTATCAAGTTTTATTGTCTTTTACCTAACTTTGTTTTCTCACATTATCAACTGGGAATCAAAAAGTTTCTGAAGAATAAAAGCAAAGAAAAAAATAATTTCAAAAATTTTACCTAAAAATCAAATTTCTTAATAGAAGTTGGATTTTATACAAATTGCGCATATTTATCATAAAATAATTGCATAAAATATTATTTAAAATTTGTTTTAATATCTTTTTCGGGCAAGTAACAACATTTTTATTTAATAAATTTTAAAATTTGTTTATATCATAGATAAATGAAATAATACTATGTTTCAAAACTCACTAAATTCATTTCATTTCCTGAGCATGCATTTCAAGTTACAACAATAAATATAATTTATGAATTTTATAAACTTACTCGCTTTTTTTGTTGAACCATTTCCATGAAAAATGCTTAAAAAAATATTTAATGAATATAAAAGTGCTGTATTTAAGGAAAAAAACTATATGACGCTACTTTTCAATCATTTTTTAATCAATCAGAAAAATTAGATTTTTCATAACACTCTGATTGGTTGTGATTTGGCTCAGATTTTCATAAAAAAATAATTATATAAGGAAAGAAAAATTATTAAGAAAATACATTTTTGTTTAGTTTTTGCTGATTAATGTACAATCTGAATACGGTAATTTTTTATTACTTCCTGTCTATAGGCATATTATTCGCACACTCTCTAAAATAAAACTCACTTTTGATGATTTAGCCATTCTTGAGGTGAATTTCTTTAATTTTGAGAATCATTTCATCACAAAATGATTTGTTTTGTGACGAAACGTAAAATCTCTTATGTATGACGAAAATATTTCCTTAACTCGGAACCTCATCACAGTGCATGGTTGGAGAATGTTAATAAAGTGACGAAACAAGTCGATCACCTGTACGTTTTTCAAGAAGTTGGCCTCGGATCCCGGGTTCTGATCCCAATTCGAGCATGTGTGCAATTTATCTCTCTGTTCTATCAGTCCTTTTTGTGTTAGTTAAGTGACATTGATCCACATATACGTTGCTTTCGATAAAACGATTACTAGAAAAGTTAAATACATTATTAAAATGAGGATTTTTATGGAGGAGGGGAGAAAATCTTATAGTTATTTCACCAATTTGACGAAATTTTTTATCGGAGCGTATAACAGGATATGTTTTCGTCAAAAACAAAGAGGGTTTTAAAGAAATATCTGTCATGAAATTTGAGAATCCATTTTATACAGTGTATATTTCTTAATAGTTTCTTTAACTCTTTCGAATCTAGCAACATATTTATACCTGTTACGACGTTCCAAGCAGATTGCTTGTCTACAGATTTGCTACTATATTCTTTTCAACTTTTCTCCTATTTGGATGGACTTCAAAAATTCTGTAGCGGAATCGGCCAAATCACCACAGTCTTCAAACTGCATTTTTTCTGTAGATTTTCTGCAGTTTATTTTTAGCTGGGTGGCAGCACTTGTAAAACTGTCTTGGCGGCATAGCTTTGAAGAAATCATATGTCTAAGAAAATTGATGTATAATTTTACTCGGAAAATAACTGAAATACAACAAATAAAATGTTTGAGTCAAAATATTAGTCTTTTTTGCATATCTTTTTTATTGTTTTGAATCATAATTTGTATGATTTTGTAAGTTTATCATTTTATTATCATCTGTTTCCGTGGTGTGTACCAACAAACGTCCACTCAGAAAGACAAATGGTACATCCATGACCCTGCAAATCTAGATTTTGTTTTTTTAAAATGCCCTTATTTGCAATATTACCAATTGCAAAGAGAACAATGTGTTGCTAGAAAGAAAATTTTCGCAGCAAGAAAAAAAAAGAAATCAATCTTGAAAGTATTAACGAATCAACAAAATTTAATTTTAGTGATAAGAGGAAAATAAACTTTTGGAAATTTACCAAATTCAAGGTCCATACACTTCAGTCATATAATAATGTAATTAGGGAATCTAATTTCAAATCAATAACTATTTATGAAAGATTGAAAAGTAAACCTTAGAGGTCTTCTTTGTTTTTCCAAAGGAAAATTTTTTCCCATTCCTTGTGAGGAAAATATAAGCCAAACATTTATAATTTTACTTAGTCAGAACATATTTATGTCTTGAAATTTTCGTTGACAGATTTTTTTTCTTTCGGCCAGAATATGAATTATTCTTATGAAACAACAATTCACATTAATATTATTTAATGTTTTGAGTGTTTTATGAGTTGCAATATATTTATTGGACTATGCAATACAATGGAATTTAAAAGTTTTATTTAAAAGCACTTTTAATTCTGCAATAGGATAATTTCGTTTTTGTATCTGAAAAATTGTATTTTGAAACCATAAAAAAATTTTATGCTAATTTTAAATGCATTTCAAAAGCATTTTGAATTCCATTATAAGATTTTTTTCTACAAAGCCAATTTTTAGAAATATTAAGACTACATTTAACATTGTTTCTTGATATAGTTAAACAATATTTTTAATTATTAGTAATTTTATATTAAATCATTAACTTTCAAATAAAAAACATCTATCAAATAAATTCATATTATGTATAATATATCATTTTTATGCGTTACTAAACCCGAAACTCCGCACCTAGAATACTTTTCGAACAACAACTTGATTTTTATATCGTAATATTTATTAATGTTATAATTTTTAAAGAGAAAAAGTAAAAGTTTGAGTGAAATATATAAATTGTTGAAGTAAATGTGTGAAGAGTGGCAGTCAGTTACAAATTATTAACTTTTTTGGACAATAATTTTTTTTAAGAAAAATAAAACAATTCTTAAAAGTGAAATGTATGCCCAAAAATCATTTCTATACGTTATGATTTATGTTTAAGGTTACTAAGTTTTGCGTAATTCTGTCTGCATATACATTTTTAGAGCCTTTGTAAAAATGCTGGGTAAATATGCTTCCCAAATCCTTATAAAATAAAATAAATAATAAAAAAATAAAGGAAGGAAGAAAAAAGAACGAGGGTAATCCCATAAGATTCTCATGCGGAATAAAAAAAAAGAAGAAAAAAAAGATCATGATAACCTAGAAATATTTCTTGACCATCTACCATATATACTATTGACTTGCTTCCATCAACTCCTACCTGTTCTTGTAACTCAATAAATTTTGATCCAGGCTTTACTTTTCCACATACACAACGATGGTAAGCTTCCTCCAATCTCGGGCGGCAGATATCTATGATACGGGACTACAAAAACTTATCCTACTGTCTGCGTTTATGTTCTTCTTTTTCTACAAACCATGTACTTAATAGAAATTTCAATGCTTCAATGGGAATTTATCCTTTGAAAAAATATTAAATGAAAAACGACGCGTGATGTAATTTCCTGCTATCATACGTTGAGAAATAACTTAAATATTGCTGTATCTTTGTAACAAATTTATTTAAATAGTTGTATTTTGCTTATTTTTGTGAACGTGGGATATCGGAAGATAAACATCAGCATCAACAAAACAAAGTTGAAAGAAAAACATCATTTCCATATGACAATGCTTCTGGAATTTGTGAATATTTTATAAGAATCCGTGAGGTTTTTGTAACTATCTTCTCTTAATTTGTAGATTACTTAGATTAGAACCAATACTGACTATTAATCACTGACAATACTGACGAATAAAGAAAAATGATAATTTTTATCAGCTACTAAACTTTGAATCACATTAAAAGGTGTTAAAGATTTAAACTACATTTATGGTTCACTAAGCACTAAATTTTTAACAATGAATACATACAAATACTTATATGGCATAAGGATGCAATATAGTTGAACATTTTCCATACATTTAGCTACTCTTTTTTTAACCATGTGCTTTATAGAAACTTCAATGATTCAATGCGAACATAGACATTTAGAATAATAATTAAATAAAAACTTGCTGCAATTTTAACTAGATTCAAAGTAAAATAAGTCTATTGCTTATGTTTATTTATAGAATGATGTAATAGTATTAAGAATTATTTGTTAGATTGTTATATGGCTCACCTTGATATTTTAATACAATTTCAGAAGCTTTACACGACATTGGGGTTCGAATGTACAATTTGCAAAGTTTATTCAGTTTTCAGCAATTATGTAAGTTAATATGATCCAGTTTCACAACTTTAAAACTTGCAAATAATTTCAAAGGTAGCATATTAAATATAACGAATAATTATATACTAAAAATATCAAAGTTAGAATTAAAAAGAAAAAAAAGGATTTTTTCTTTCTATATCAAATCAGAAACATCTATTTCCAGAGTTAAGAAAACCTTGGCAAAATAATTATTCTAAAAAAAAAGCCGTTCTCGATATTTTGGTAATAATTAAATGTAAGAAAAAGATGTTTTCTTATATTTAATTATTACCAAAACAAATCCAGAAGTGCGGAAAATGAAGAAATTGCGCCCAGAACTATTGAAATGAAGTTTCATATTTCTTTATCAACTCTTATTTTTCTAACTAATACTCAAAGATATATATTCTCTTCTGGACCAAGAAAATTGATTTATTTCGAAGTTGGATAGAAGTTTCCCAAAGGATTGGACCTTCACATTATTTGTCGCCCCTTTTGCTTTCTAAGCCACGTAGGATATAATTGAATAGAATGCGCCAGGCCTATGAGGCAGCGCTTGTGTCAACAGAGTAGCTTCAAAAGATCGATGATAACGAAATTTCGCAGCTTAAATTAGAGGGACCCTTCCATTCTTTAGTCCATGCTTGTATGAGTTCGTGCTTATAAGGGCATGTCATGTCTTGCTGAGTGACGTAGAGGAGGTCCTGGTGTCCCTCGAAAAGATTTTAAACTACATTATAATTAGATCCTACATTGTTCAGCGTCTTTGAGAGGTATTTCATTGGTTAAAAATGTGTTATTTAATTCAGAAAATTGAAAATGCTTCAAGAATGGAAGGTATTTGTATGCATGGCCTTGTAATACGTGCTTCATCAAACTCGTGAGATGCTGATGCTGCGAGTGCTAAGAATAGAAGCATACTGAAATAGCATTTATTATTTGTGTTCACAAATGGTAAATTTTCGATTAAAGATGTAAGTATTCAAAATGTTGTGATATATCTATTTCTGATTAAATTAACTTAAAAAAATAATATTTAAAAAAAATCATAAAATATGAGTTGCAACTTTGTAGAAAAATAATATATATATATATATATATATATATATATGTTACGGTCAAAACGCGATGTGCTTATTCAAGAATGCCCGGTAGGCGGCGCATCTGCAATTCCGGCGGGTTACGATTACGGTGATTTATAATTCATTTTTTAATTAAAGGAAGATAGGTAAATTTTTTTTGTTGACCATTTTACTAATTTTTTAATTTCTTTTGTATTTCCAATAACTTTTACTTTACAGAAAAAGAAATTGGGGTGGTATGTTTTTTCACATACCGGGTGGTACGGTGGGACCACAATTTTTTAATATTTGTTTTATTAGGAAGATAATTTGCTAATATTGCCCCTTTTTTTCCTTTTTTAATTTAAAAATCTAAATCTTCGAATTTAGAAATATAAAAAATAGGCAAGTTTTTAAAGCAAAAATTAAAAAATTTAATTTTTTACTTTGTCTTAAATGGCCACATCCCACCGCAGTTAGCTGCGGGTACCGCAGCTAGTAATTTTTAGAGAATGAAGTTATGGTTATACAGAGCCAATAATAAGTGCCAATGAATTTTTCCTCCGACTTTGGCTGATCCTCCCATGCCACTTCGCAATCTGGCAGGCCAATTCCCGAAATCAAGAAAAGATCGGACGTTGGTCGGACGATTACAATAATGACAAAATGAAAAAAGAGAAAAAGACATACACATAGAAAATTAATAAGTTTAATTTACTGCGCATAAGCTGCAAGTATGTAGAACTCATAAAATAAGTTTAAAATACCGGGAAAACATGGAAAATAATAAAGATTAATGAAAAGAGAAGAAGAAAATTATGAAAATAAAATATTTAAAAAATATTTCTTAAAGAAATTTAAAAAATATCTATACTTAAAAAGCCGAAAAGAAAAATGAAAATTTATAATCTCTTCATCAGCTCACATGATTATATCCACCAAAAGGAGATCTCCTTTAGCAAGGATTAGAAAGCACTCATTTTTGCGGATATAATCGTGTGAGTTGATGCAGAGATTGTATCTTTTCATTTCTGGTTTTTGTTTTCCTGCCTTTTAATTTATATTATTTTTGAATTTTTTGAAGAATATTTAATTTCAATATTTTTTCTTCTTTTCCTTTCATTGATGTTTATTATTTTACATGATTTTTCTATATTTTTTAGACACTGATATATAAATTAAAGCATGCCCCGTACATCAAATATGTGGGAATTCTTTAAAATCCACCCATATACCCATAATTATTCCTCTTCAGAATGTTTGACAGTAGGATGTGAAACTTTGTAGATTTCTTTCCTGTATCGCAGAACAAAAGTTCTAGACGAAAGTGTAAGTTTTAAAACATTATCTAAAAGCCGATTCTCTTGTTCTTATCGACACGGTATTTCAAAGACTTATTACAAAAAAAATTTGCGTTTACTATTCTTTATTCTTTTAAGTGTTCCCATTCAATATTTTTCAATTAATTTCTATAGCATGCTCAGAGAGTTAGATCATATCAGAAAAATAAGTAAGTTTTCTATTATTAAACTATTTCTATAATATTCTATAATTATCTTTCGTTTCTTGCGTTTTCTAAAATTATCTTTTATTCTGCTAATGGTTACTGCTGTATCCTTCATTTTTTAATTTTTTATCAGTAAAAATGTCTGCTTAATAATTAGGGAATAACTATTGCTGGACAATAAAATTGCTGTAGTTACGAAACAGCTCAAGTAAAAAATAAATTTCTTAACATTTTGATAACATAAGTTTTAAAATTAGGAAATATTCAAATAACCCAGCATAATTGACTTTAATTATAGGTAGTAACAGTTACGTTATCCAGTTTCAAATTATAAATTCTTTTCTTATTCCTAAAAGTGAATAAATATTTTCTCAGTTCTTCTGAAGTTTTAACAATAGTTAGAAAATCGACATTTTTTTCTCCATCTTATTATACTAAAATCACAGGTCTTGCTATTTCTTTCATATATTTTACAACAAAATCAATACACGAAAAATTCCTGGTGGGCGTGTTTCTTATGCTTGAAGACTGACGCGGAAGGTGACAAAGTTTGATGGATCTGCTGAAGACGGGTGACATACGACTGATAAGAGTAGGGTGGGACATTAAGAAAAAAAAAGAAAAATATGAGACATAACCATGCGGGGATGGAAGTTGACAGAAAGAGAAGAAAGTGCCATATCGATCTAGAGCTATTGTTTGCATCCTGAAGTTTTATCCTCCTAACTTATCCTTTTTTTAGGCATTTTTTTTTCTTTCCTTGGGGGTGAAGGGGCTGTGAAAGTTTCTTTTTATACTATTCTCCTTTTGGATATATCCAAGACTGTAACAAAAGAGGGGAGATTTCTTAGCAAAGAGGTATTCTTTTGTGTAAGCAGTTTTCTGACGCGTTTCTTCTGCACTAGAAAGACTTTCCCCGAATAGAGACGTTGAAAAAACAGAACTAGGTTTTTGTTTCTTTTTTTTTCCTCGTCTCGCAAGTGTATATGTGCGATCTCAGTTGAAGAAAAAAAAAGCAAACTTTTTCTGGAAAGTGAGGCAATATCCGCTTTCGGCTGTCGCTTAGTCTTCCGTTCCTAATGATCGATACCGATGACAATTCTGTGATCGATGAAAAGTTTAGACTATTTGTCGAATAAAGCGAAAATATTGCCGCCGTGTAATATGCTTTTTTGACTTTTTTGAATGAACGTTAATGATGATGTATGATGTTTACTGAAGTGGCAACGGAAAAATGTATTAAATATTTAGTTCTTATATTGGAATGCAATATTTATTTTTCTTTTCAAAGGAATTTATTTTTATGTGTTATGTTTTGATGAAGGGAAAAAGAACCAGCGTTTCTTAATGTATTTGAATTATTTTCTGTTCAGCAATTTTTATTAAATTTTTGGTGGAGCGAGACAACCCCTAAATCAGTGACTATGCAGCTATGCTGGCCAAAAACTTTAATTAAAGCATCATATTTTCACATAAAAATTTCAAAATCAATATTTTCAAAAATTACCTGAGCAAATTTTCAGAAGTTTTAATCTTTGACAGTAAATTTTGTGAAAAGTAATTCGCAATTAAATTAAGTCCTTTTGAAATATAGATCATAATCTTATCCAATATATTTTTTTCTCAATCTGTCTTAACATAACATTAGAGTGGGTTGATATTTATTTTGTTTTAAAATTGAATTCGCTGGTGGTAAAAAAATCGTATTGCTCTTAAATGTTTGTAAAAAAGATTATAGAAAAAAATATATACAAACTTTGGCCCCCGTGAGATACTTACAATTTCCTTAGTTTTATAAATTACAACATTTTTTTCCCAGTTGCTTATATATCAAAAATTTTAATCACCTACATTGGAAATAGTTACACAGTAAGATACTTTGAAAAGAAAATACTATCTTTTTGCTACCCCCCCCCCTCTCTTTGCTTCTAAAATGCTAAGAATTTGGAAATGTTAACATCTTGAAGATCCGAACATTTTAAGAATTAAAGTTATTTTTAAACTTTTTTATTTTTTTAATAACAAAACAGAATTGTTTGGAAATAAATTTAAAGTCATCATCATCATCACCATAGTTGGCTAGACAGTCCAATGTGAGCCAATGCCTTCCTCTGATGATTTATCCATGGCGACTTCCGATTTATCTTTGATCTCCAATTTTTTTCATTAATTGCAAGAAAATCAGACTCCACTGAGTTAGCCCATCTCAACCGCTGCGTTCCCCGCGTTCTTTTTCCAGTGGGTCTAAAAAGCAGTATCTTTTTTATTGTGTTGTCGTCACTCATTCGAATCAAGATGGCGATCCAATTCATTCTATTTATTTTTGTGTATTTAATAATATCAGGTTGTTTATAAATCTTGTACCGTTCAAAGTTAAATCTCCTTCTCCAGTTATTGTTTTCATTTACACCACCAAGTATACCCAGCAAAATCTTTCTCTCAAATATTGCGATACAATTTTCCTTCAATTTAGTCATTGTCCAAGCTTCGCAAGCGTAATAAAACTAAATTATAACAGACAAATTTAGAAAGATGCTGTGCATGAAAGCTCAGATATAGTATTAAGCATTTAAAAATTATTTGAAAAACAGATATTTTATCTACCGTGGATTTGCTTGCAATTGCTTCGGATGGAACTGCAGTCAATACTGGTGGGAAATTTGTTGTATCATGGCTGCTTGAAATGCATTCTACAAAATTTTTTCAGTACCTCATATGTCAATGAGGTACTTTTTTATAATAACACAACTAAATTGTTTAGGCTAAAAACTAAATTATTCAAGAATAAAGTCCCCACAAAGCGTCGATATGCCATCTGAGACAAAGCAATTGTGTGCTTCATTCAAGAGTTTCTTCCATCAGAGACAAAGCAATTGTGTGCTTCATTCAAGAGTTTCTTCCATCTGAGACAAAGCAATTGTGTGCTTCATTCAAAAGTTTCTACCATCTGAGACAAAGCAATTGTGTGCTTCATTCAAGAGTTTCTTCCATCTGAGACAAAGCAATTCTGCGACGTAATTAAGGTAAAATAACTCAGAATTCAACAGAAGGTGTCTCACTGCCTATTTTGCCTTATATTTGAAACTTGGCATCAATTTTCAAGAGTTTGTTATGAAGCCAACTCAACTTTGAGCTCCACTAGAAGATAAAAATGCTTCTATCACTAAAATTACAGCTCTTTCGACAGCTCGTGTATATATGGTAGATAACGGAACGTAATACCTTTAATTAAGTCATACGTCTTAGGCATTTTTACAAGTTACACAATGGATATAAGTATATTCATTGAGGGTTTTGTAAGAAATCAAATCAATCAAAAAATCATTTCTTTATAATAATGGTTATGGTACGAATAGTAATTGCAGCTTACGATTTTAAATTATTCCTCTATACAAAATTTTCATATGCTTGGAAAAAAATATACTTTTCTTATATATGATAGTGTAGATTTAAGTGATTTGAGTAAATATACGTAGGGAATTTAATTTAAATTTAACATTCAGTAATTAACGATGTTATATTATAATTAATTATAATTTACATGCATTATTTCTAATAAAGAAAAAATTCGAATTTAATTGTGTGGAGCTTTGTTTGGTACATTGAAACATTGAACATTGAAACTGTCCGGCAGTGGATCAGAATCTTCGAAACTGGACGACTACTTCAAATAAGTGCCAAAGTTAATGTATATAGAATTCGGATTTTATAAAATAAAGTTAGTACAGTCACATTTCATAAGTCTTTAGCGGTGTATGGTAGGAGATTGCAACATGCGAACTCTCTGGAACATCTGAAATTAGGAAACATTGCTTGAGAAAAATCTTAAAAAAAGCATATAAAATTAAGCTGGTGTTCTGCACTATCTACCAATAAGTATTTGCACACGTGTGATTGAAAAGAAAAATAAACTTTATTCATAATCAATAGTTGGCAGAGCCTCCACGAGCCTCCACTGTACATTAAATTAGAAAATATCTGCAAAGTTGTTTATAAATTAAAAATTTCAAATACAATACATAAAACGATTAGTATATTAGTATATTGGTATAGTTTTTAGTCATTAAAAATTTATTCGATATATTTTTCCCTTCTTTTTTGGAATTTATTTTCATTCAATTAATAAACGCATCATGAACCAGATTCCATTGTTAATTTGGTATTTCCTATAATAAATAAAATAAAATGTTTTTCAATTACACATGAATAAAATTACATTCGATTGGTTTCGTTACTTATTATCTTTTTTATACTTGTTACTATTTATTCATTCATTTACGAATAAGTTCTGCTCCCACTTTAATGATCTTATGTATTTACAAATTTGTAATTAATTTTATTAAGATGGCGCGATTTTTTTTTCACTCTTAATAATTTCTCTTAATTCCAAACATGCAAGATTAAATTGCACCCTTTAATTGAACTCATGTTTCGCACAATAATTTAACAAAAGAATAAAATTCATAATAAAATCCATTACAGAACAAATGCAGAACATCTGGAAATTAAAATGTTTGCTTTAAATAACTTCATTTAATAGAGGAGCAGAAGTTAACATTTTAATTAATATTTTCTTTTTGTAAATTTAATCCCTAAACAAGTATTAAAAGAGCTCTCGCTTTTGACAATTCTGCATTTAATTTTCAGTTTCCCTTTCATATTTGCAAAGCAATAAAGAGTTTTTTTGAATTGCAGAAAATAAAGACCAAAGGGGAACATTTCAAAATCCTTTTTAAGAGCATGTTTTTCTTTTTTGCATTTATTATTAAATGGTATTTTTAATTAATGCAAAATAATGAAAGGAATGTTGTACTTTAGTTTATGCGGAACTTTTAATAATGCCTCACGAAAAAATTCGACGTCAGATATATTAAGTAGCACAATGATTTTTGTTTGCTGAAAACTTATTGAATTTAACTCTCAGTTTGAAATTTATATTTGAAATGGATTGTTTTTCTTATATCTCCGTATAACTAGTTAAAAGTATTTTAAGTTATATTTGTTCCAGTTGAATAAGAAACATATTTTTTTTACTTAATGTATACACAGGTATGCAGAAATGTGTGAGAATTTAGGATTAATACCTTTGAACGTAACACATAATTTGTTAGAGAAAACCATCCGTCTAATTAATATTTTATAATTAAATCTAATTTCATACGTATCTTCATAAATATTTTTTTTCAACTTAGAAAACTGCAAAAATGCAGAAATTCTATTTTCAGCAAAATCTATATGGTGTCCTAAGCCACTAAAGAGCGTTGGATAATCACACTTAATTTTCTGATTCTGTGCATTATTCTCTTGGAATACAATCGATTTCAAATTTTAATGCCAATATCAGTTTCATAGCTGATGGTTTAAAAGTATTTCATAGTAGATAGATTATAAATATTGTTATAATCATTTGCTGTTTGTTTAGATAATGGCTATCTTAAATATGGTGTGTATTCAAAAGTTCATATATTGTGCTTTGATGCTTAATCATACTTTTAGTTATAGATCAGAGAGACAAAGTGACATTAGATAAGACAAAGTGGCCGTGTTTAGTTTTACAAAATATTCAAATATAGTAAATTAGGGAAAATAATTTTGCGTTAAAAGTTATTATACAAAGATTATTCTCATTGCGTTAAATATGATCAATATTTGAAATTCAAACTTAAATTCTGCAGACATTTTCTATTGCTATTGAAGGCAAATTTAGATTATTTTAAGATAATTCCTTTGACACAATTGGTTGTGAGCTAAAATCTATCGGAAAAAAATCGAAACAAAAATTTCCTAGTTGCATTAACAAGCCTAAGGAGCAGTATCATTATTCAATAAATTTTTAAGCTTCGTGTTATAAATTCTTTTTTACTATTTTAAAAATTAATCCCAACAATTCAAATTATTTATTACATGGAAAAATATTAAGTAACCAGATATTATGTGAATAGTAAAGAAATAATTAGCGCTTAAAAACTATGATAGCTATACTTGGTACTTTTATAAATTTTTTACGCTTTTTCTTATTTGCCAAATAAACGCTTATTTTCAATAAAAACATTAGTTTTCACGAAGATGTTTTTCTTAATAAACTTTGAAAACGGAGTATAAGTGAGTGAATATTTTTTTGTATTTAAGGAGTTGAATTAAACCCTCAATTTAGTTCGGTACGACCTTTGTTTGGTAGAAAACGAAATGGAAATTGTAGTTGCCAATTGTAGTAATCCACTATCTTTGTCTTACGGAGAAATTTGAAGGTGTTTGTTGCTAAGCTCTGTACTTGATACAGAAGCTTCTACTTCAGTATTTTGGGACCAAGAAGACCAGCTTTAGTAGAGCATCATATGTACTAAGGTACAGCGCATGCTTATAAAAGCGAAGTGACTGTCAAGAGGTATGTCACCTATGAAGTAAGTCGTTTGACAACTTTACTATGGTTGGGTTCGCTGACTCCTGCCTACCGCCATTTCATTCCTTCTTTCGATGTCAAAATGTGTTAGCAGATTTAATCAACGTGAATGATATAAATGTATTCTCAAAGAAATATTTTAATTAATAGTACAGTACTGCTTATCAATAGTATCAAAGTGCCGGACAAATCAACAATAAATAGAAAAAGAAAAACTTTAATTCTCCTCCCCTACCTGAGAAGTGGTTGGGAGGAGAGGATAGGGTGCAAATCCTTTTCGAGAACCTCAGCTGATGTGTTCTTAAATGTTGTTTTTACGTTTATACACAGGAAAAGCATCATTTTTTTACTGGTTTACATTATGTCTATAGAAGCTAGCCTTCTCCCCTAATACTTATTCTCTGCTTAAACAACATTACTTTCTAAATCTAATATTCCTTTTCCCGATATAAATGAGAAGATACAAATTTATTCTGTGAAATCCTGTAGCATAAAAGCAGAGATTAATGCTGCTTTTTAATCTCTCTTAAAATAAACGATATGACTATTATTTATTTTAGTTGTAGAAATCATCCTTTTTTGTGATTTTATAGATCACTTAATAAATATTTTTTTTAAAAAATTCTATTTCATTTGCACTTAATTCTTAAAATTAAAATTTTAAGTAAAATAAATAATCCCGAAGTAAATGATCCTATCGCAAATGATGTAAGCCTCTTTTAAGAGGTACAGTCTACTCTATTCAATGGCATAATGGATGGTGAAACAGTTCGACCATAGAAATGAAATTTAATTTTTCCTAATTAGCTTCAAGAAAAAAAAATTGTTTTTCGAAAAAATAAATAACAGAACCATATTTATTGAACGCGTTAAAACAATCAATTTTCAACAAGTCAAAAAAAATATTGGTGTTGGCTTGCAGACCCTTTATCCCCCAGCAATACTAATATAGCTAATTCATTAGAAATACAACGTGTTTAAAAAAAAGAACAATACATTGTTATTTCGGGTGTTGAGGAAAAAATTATTACTTCTTTAAAAGAAGGGGGTTGAGAATGTTTCGTATTATTTTTATAACCATTTGAGTTAAGGTCTTATAATTTGACCAACTGAGTAAGAATGCAGTTTTTTCTCCCTGTCTTAAAAACTAATTCAAAAGTATTTATTTATTCCATTAGAGAGGACTGTGTAGAATAGGTACTTTTTCTCTTACAGTTTAGAGTTTATCCTGAGCGTTTTGACTAGTTAAAGAATTAAGAAATTGTATTTAAAAGATAATTACAATGCAAATACTCAATATAATTCATAAATTTTAAAGATGGAGAAGCCGGCTGGTTTTGAGCACTAAAAAATAGGCCCCATTCTCGTGACTTACCAGATGTGAATGAAGAGATATCAAAGTCGATTTAGAAATGAAAACAGCTTAATGCCAAACAAATGTCCATTTTAGAGCATTTGAAACTCCTCGACTTTTCAACTTTTATAAAGCATAAGAAGTGTTTACACATTCTATTATGTCTTTTCGCTTCAGATTTTTTCTTAATACTCCATTATTTCTCAAAAGGAGTTTCATTGAAAGATTATAGCATGTTTTTGAAACGTATTTATATAAAAGTAAATAATGCTAACTCGACTATAATTCAATTAAAACAAAAATGTTCATCGGAAAATTGCTTGATTTTGGTAAATCATGACTATTATGAGCTTGCCATGATCAATAGCATCATTTTCAGAGCTGAATGATGCTGAGTACAGTTAATCTTTATAAAAAAATGCTCTTAGTAAAAGCACAATTAGTAAATATACTGTTGGTAAACATTTTCCGGAAACTGATTAGCAAAAATGATAATAATAATGAAAGCAAATTTAAATTATTTTAAATTTTATAATTGTATTTCTACATATTTTCCATTTTCATATATGATTGGGAAGTCAATTATTAAGCATTAATGGATTATTTACTTAGTTTAAAAATCTTTTATGGACAAATTCTTTGCAAAATTAATAAATAAATATAAGATTCATACGTATAGTTTTAACTTTTTCAGAAATATTTAACTTTCATTTTATTTTAGAATCTCAGAATTGCAATTTTCTGATATAATATGATATAATTACAGAAACTGTTAGCCTACACAGTAGTCAAAATATATTTTTCCTCACAAAAAAGCAGAAAACATACAACAAATCATCTACGATTTTTTTAAAATTATTTCGGTCATTGACTAATGTACAGCCTCTTTTGTCTATATATACTCTCATTTAACAGCAAATAACTGGAACCAAGTCATTATTTTAATAATAACTGACACTGTCTGAAATTGTCCAGTGTGACAACACTTTCAAAATTCGTATGATTTGCTTTAAATTGATGAGCTAAAAAGAAATGGTAAATTTTTTGTTGCACGTATTTTTTTATTCAACTATATTTAATAAAAGAATATCTTAAATTCAGACATTAACTTTTAATTTACCACAAATTAGCGTAGCTCTAAAAATTATATGCAATTGAAACTATATGATGTAATGTTTTCAAGTCAATAAGAAGAATGTAAAAAAATATTAGGAGTAGGGAAGAGTGGGGTCAATTGTAACATTGTTTACTTAACTATTTTTGACTAACAAAAAATCCAATTTATTATTAGTATTAATTGACAGATGAATAAAGTAGACCATTCTCCACTAGAAAAAAAAATACCTTATTTTAAATGTTATTATAGTAGATATTAACAATTTTTGACAGCCGTGCACTTGTTACAATTGTCCCCACTTACGAGGTCAATCGTAACAGCTCATAAATTCAACTAAAACATAGTTAATTATACATATTATCATAGTTTTGATATATTTTTTATTGATCAAAATAGTAGTGATATTTTAGGAGTAAAAATAATAATGAGCAGAGACCTAAGGGGTTAAACTTTTAACTTTAAGGGGTTAAAAATTTTAATTTATGTTGTGAAAGGTGACAAATTAAATAATGCACATGCAACATAATATAAATGAATAAATGATATAGGAAACTATTGGTGGTTCTTAAAGAGTTAAGTAATGGTTTGTAAACATAAGATTATTTATTTTCAGCTATTACAATCGTCCCTTTACTTATTGTTACAATCGTCCCCTAGACGCCGTTTCAGCTTCATTTGTTAAAAACAATGCTAGCTAATTAACAAAACTAATTTTTTTTAAATGTTAATTAAGGTGTCCACTTACATATTCGGTTAATAATTCAAATTTGTTTAAACAAAATTACTTTGTTACAATATAATATTCTAATAGAGAAAAAAGTACTTACGTAGCGTGAAAATATCTTTTGTGATGTAACTCTTTCAAAAGTACATAAAAATGGTTGCCAGCAGGGGTGTACACGTAGATTTATTAAATACGCCTTCAGCGCCACCTAGGAACCAAATCTAGAACCCGACTCTCAAAATTTTTGCTCTGTTACAATCGTACCCTGTTACAATTGATCCCACTCTCCCCTATATACCCTTGTTTGCTGCTCTCTCCAACCCCAGGATTTTCATCCGAGATATCTTTGCTCACTCATCAGATTTTATTGTATTTTAGTTAAGTTTTGTATGACTATTCACAAAATTTGCATGCACAAAATTACTGCTTAAAAATTATTATTTCAGTATTCGAAAGGTTTCTTTATTAAGTTGAAATCTAAAATCTGAATACATTAATAATTTAGTCTCTGAAAGTGGAAGAAAAAATACGGCTTATATCCTCGGTCATAAAAATATTAAGTATTTATCGTACAATTTCTTCCTTATTTAAAAAAAGGAAAAGTGTACTAAGTTTTAGTATACTTAAAAAAAATTAAAAGAGTAGTTAAAAATTTAAAAAAGTTATTTCATTTCAAATAACATCTTCACTATCTATGAACACTGACTCGTTTTTTAAATATATATGTGCGTATGTCATTTATAGGTATTGTTTTTGTTTCATGTTTATCCCAGCTTACTCATACTTGCCATTTATGTTTTTTCAATTCTTAGTAGCCAACGCAAAAAAAAGCTTCATCGGTATTTTACAATATGCAAACTAATGTTTTTAATAATATAGATTTATCATGCACACGTGTTGGAAAAGAGAAGTATATAGTTAGAGAGAGATTGTTTTAAGTTTTGCTGTTAATTTTTCCCATTCCTGAGTGCGTCGTCTCAAAAAGCGATGAAGTAAGCCCTGAGTTAACATTTAATTCCGTTTACAAATACTTACAGTCTTAAAATCCTGAATTGAGATTTAATCGATTAAATGATAGCACAGCGAAAGAAAATCTTCCTACTAAAACTATATGAATTGCTGTTTCTAAGTACCAAATATCAATATAGAAGAAATTTTTATGTAACCCTAGTAAAATTAAGAACGTTTTTATACTTTGCGAAGCCTTTTTTTTTTCATTCATGCAGAAGGGATTAGTAAATAAATAAAAAAGGAATTTATATGAATTCCCAATTAAGCGTTAATCTCAATGCTTTATTATGCCTTAGGATGCTAGTAATCTTTGCGACCTATTATCGATTTCTAATAAAATAATAATGATAACATATACATTTTTTAAAAATGCAATAGTGATGTTTTTCTTTTACTTAGCTAACCTGATTGGCACTAATATTGGACAAATCTACATAAAAACACTTTTAGCCTACCAACATATTCATACTGGTATTCAAACTAAATGAAAATAACCTTCTTATCTGTTATTTCCATATTTGGTAAAATAAGAAGATTGGCTTTAGTGGAACAATGTCTAACGAGACTGTGGGAAAATCTAATCTAAACAAATAATAATGATAATTATTATTTCTAATTAAATAGTAATAATAATTGATATTTTTAATTAAGTAGTAATGATAACATATTTCTTTTTTTAAAAAATGCAATTGTGATGTTTTTCGTTTACCTCGTTAACCTGATTGGTATCCATATTAGTCAAATAATTTTTTTTTTACCGAAATATTCATACGGATATCGAAACTAATAGCATTCTCAAATAATAACATTCGAATCTGTTGCTTCCCAAATTTGCAAAATAGCAAGATTGGCTATAGAAGAACACAGTCTAACACGACTCTTGGAAAACGGAAAACCTAATCAAATAAAATAATAGTGGTATTTATTATTTCTAATAAAATAAATATAATAATTAATATTTCGAAAAAAATAATAATGGTAATATATTTGTATTTTCATTAAAAACCTAAGAGTAAGGTTTTCTTTTAATTTCGTTAACCTCATTGGCGTGGATATTTGCCAAATCTACATAAAAACACTTTTCAATATTCATACGGGTATCCAAACTAATTAAAAATAACCTCCCAATCTGTCTTTTCCATAATTGGTAAAATAACAAGATTGACTTTAGTAGAACACAGTCTAACACGACTGTTGGAAAACCTAATCACCTGTTCGAAATTTTATTGCGACTGAGAAAGCTATAAAAACGGGAATAACTATTTTCATTCCAGCCAAGCCTATTTTATCCTTTTGGATAGTGTAGTACTAACCTTTAGATGCTTTTAATGGTCACAATAACTCTTTTTGCATGGCACTATCAGGTTCATGTTGTGAATTGGCTTTGCTTCGCTCTTAACATTGATATTAGAATCGAAAGGAAAAAAGAAAATTCTGCGAGATTCTAAGGAAATTAAAATAGCTCTTTGTACCTTAATGGTTCACATTAAACTAAAATAAAGCCTACGTTGTGGGAATGAATAAACAAAATATGTGTATACTTTTATAACTGTTTTAATGATTCTCTTTTAAGCATTAAGTATTTGTTTAATTGATTACAGGAAATTATTTTATAAATATGCAATATTAGAAAACAAATTAGTTTTCAGAGATTTGCCACCAGAACTCATTTAATTTAGAGATAGGTGTTAAAAAGCTACAATTTCCGAACAAAGATTGGGTATACTTTTAAAGATATTTTTCTTTTTGAAGATAAGGTATACTGCTAAGCATGAATGCAAAAAATCAATGGAAAAAAAGCCCAGATAATAGTGAAAAAAGGGACTTAGTATACTTACGGTTGAATAAACAAGAGCATTCCTCAATGTCGAAAACCAAACTATTTGACTCTGAGAAAGCTTTTTGCTCATAGAACCGAAACTATAGTACAACTAATTTCAGGCCAATACTTGAGCCTTCTTTGCTTTGTATTGCTTAATTAAGCTCAATGTTTATTTGGTAAGCACATTGAATATTGAGAGGAAATTAAGGATTTTGAAAGATTAATTTTGGGTTCTGCAAGATGCAAAAATCTTCTAAATTTTGATTATTTTTAATTGGTTAAAAAGTTGCTATCAATTTTCTACTATAAAGCATGCAAAACCTAGGTTTTTGTATAAATTAGGACGAGAGGTATAAATAAATGATTCACTTTTTGCCGAAAAATTATATACATCATCCATGTTTACGAACCGTGAAGAATGTAATTTTTTTATTTTAGTAAAGCATTCTCGCAACAGCCCATTGTGGGCCAAGGGGTTATATAGGTTAAGATTCCCTAGTTTCGTGATCAATAGAATAATAGTGACACTGGGGTCAACACCACGCATGGGGCTACTTTTAATTTCCATGAGACAAGCTTCTACCCATCGATCAAAAACTGGGTGGGCTTTAAGCCGTTACTGTGGATCAAACCGCAGTTCTTTACAATGGCAGTTCAATGTCTTAATCAATGAACCATCGCAGCTGAAATTTTTTATTTAGTAAACACAAAAAGTAAAGGAATTCTTCAACAGCTAGATCTACGGTCAAAGGAATCAAGGAACTTAAGTATCGACTTTAGTGGGCAACAGCATGATGAAAACGAGACATCATTGTGCACTAGCCGCCTTTATTTTCCAGACTAGATGATACTCATCCATTTGAATCAGAGAAAAATTTAAGACGCTAACATGGATAATTTAAGTGACTAACAAATATTCTTTTTTTTATTTCATTTTATGTAGTGAAATATGTTTTATTAAACCTTATGACTAATTTTTAAATTTTAAGGTTGCTAAAGTTTTAAAAATATTCAAAGTTCATATTTAAAAATTATTTAAAGTAAATAATTTTTGAAATTTTGCATTTAGATTCAATAAAACTCCTTTGAAATTATAAAAATATTTTACGAAATAGGTATTTTTCCAAGTAACGAAATCATTATTTATTAAAGAAACATATACATCTTCACAGTTCAGCAAAGAAGTACAATCTCTTTTTTGCGAAATAGAGACTCTTAAGAGTTAGTAACATAAGAAATGTCAATGTATTTTTTCCCACATTTAAAATGATAAAACTCTATGAAAAGCTTTGAATATAACTGCATAAAATATGAAATGCTTAAAAGCGTGTTGCATTTCAAATAAATAATTAACTATTATTTATTTGTACATTATACGGTGCTAACTTAACTTTTTTATTTACTTCAATTTTTACGTTCTTCTTACGTTTGTTTTCTTAAAAAAATAAATCTTAATTCACATCTTTCATAAAAATTAAAATTGAATTCCATCTTAAATATAGAATTTCTGAAAAAATAAAAGCATTGATTTAAAACTAAAGCTACGATTTAGCTAAAAAAAAGAGCTCAAAATAAAGGCTTTGATTTTGAAAATACAAAAAAAAAAGTCTTCTTTAAAAGCAAGTCCTCTTTTTCTTGTCGATACATAAGATTGATTGGAGTGTGATTTCTCTCATTTCTTAGTAATGTTGCTATTTTTTTATCAGCAAATAATGAAAGGATGGAGGAAATTATTTGACGGCTAACACCTATTTTCTTTTTACGAATCATGTGCCAAGAAAATCATTTCAGTGGATAATACGAACAAATTTTTTTTGTTACTTTGCAGTTTTATTTTTTATCTAAATAATTGTTTGCTAAAAATGATTGTGATGTACAACTGATGTTAAAAATGTTTTCAACAACAGAGAGTTTTTCAATATATATATAGTGATGTTTTTNGAACAGAAGATATTTTGAAGTAATGTCAAAGTGACACAGGACACAATGTTCATTGTTGTTTGTTCTTAAGTTATTTTAGTGTTTGAAAGATATGGGAAGATACCAATAATTCTCATTTATACTGAGTAGCTTATAGGGTGTTCTGTATGAACAGAACTATATATATATACAGAGAGAAAGAGAAATGTGCACACATATAGGAATAGAAAATATATAATCTAAGATATGTCATATTAATGCCAGTCTCAGATTAATAAATTGCTATACTTTTGAATCTTTTTAAATATTATCAGAGCAAAACTTACATACAAGCATTAAACCATTATTACCTGTAACATATTTATATATTTTCAAAGTGATAATATTTGGCGTTAATGTAGATCTATCTGACAAAAAGTTATCCGCTATTGATTATTCTATATTATTTTTTACCCAAGTTATTTTAGTGCAAAAGAATTTCAGGTTTAGAACAAGCTTTTGCATTTTAAGTTCAACTATACAAAAATTCCTATGAACTATAGTCTCGTGTTCAAGATGGCCGTTTTGGAGCTCTAAAAATGTGACATTCAGTATTTTATTGAGAGCCTTAAGCTTTCTACGGCCCTTTTTTTGGTTCTAATAAGCTTTTGATACCGAGAATGCGCAACATCTTAAAAAATTCTCGTTGAAAAAAAGTACGCTCAAAACTATCAAAATAAGATGAAATATACCGAGTCTCTGGCTGTATGGGAACACCAAAAAACTCCTTATTTTTTTTCGAAGCGCTTTGGTAAAATGAGCAATAAAATATGGTTACATAATAAGTGTTTAAATAAGGTAAATCTATAAAAGTATGATAATTTTTTCATGATACCTTAGAGGATGGCAGAAAACTATTTATTCAGTTAATTTAAAATTTGGTAATTTTATTATGATACTAAGTATGTCCTTAAAACCATTTATTTGGTTATTTACTTTTTAGTTTTTTATTCTTTTACTAAATTTGCAGAAATGAAGACTGTAATTTTGAAAACCAGGATGTCCGGTATGCCAGAACTTCTAGTATTATCTAATATTATTCCAGAATTATTACTATTTTTTGAAACCAGAAATGTCATAGCTGTACAATACGATAATTTTACCAGAATATTTTTTCTTCATTTAATTAGGAAATATCACACTTATAAACTTTTTTTCAACTATTTAATTTCACTCTAAACACACATATTGGTATATATAGACATATTAATACAAAAATAATAAATACTTTTGTATTAATAAAAGAATTAAAACTCTTTCGGTTTCATAAAATGTCTTTGTTTAAGAGTAAGAGTAGAGATATTCTATTTTGGGAATTCAAGGCTGAAAACATACCATTGAATAATAATTAGATTTATATTTGAAAGGAGGAGTTATTTTTAGAATCTTGTTCCTCTTTCACTGCCATATTAGGAAGCATTAAATGATTTTCCATAGTGAGTAGAGTTACAATGGCATGTACGACTGTAACCTAATTACACCAATCTCTGTTATCATTGGCGTATTCATACTACGAAATGCAGTCAAAACCATAATAAGTTATCAAAAGGTTTATGCTGGTGGTTATAACAGTTCACATCCGCCCTCCTCAAAGGAGGGGGTGTGGACAAGACTCCGGATGGTTCCAGCAGATGGTTATTGGCTCATGTTATTCAGCAAGAGATATGCGAAAACAATCGCTCCCGCATTAAATAGTATAGAGATTGGTGTAATTAGGTTACAGTCGTACATGCCATTGTAACTCTACGCACTATGGAAAATCATTTAATACTTCCTAATATGGAAGTGAAAGAGGGACAAGATTCTAAAAATAACTCCACCTTTGAATAATCTAATTATAATTCAATGGTATGTTTTCAGTCTTGAATTCCCAAAATAGAATATCTCCACGCTTACTCTTTAACAAAGACATTTCATGAAACCGAAAGNTATATATATATATATATATATATATATATATATATATGCGTTTATATGCGTTTATACCAACCAATATGTGTCTTTAGAGTACAATTGAAGGGTTGAAAAAAGTTTATAAATGTGATATATAGTGAACTTTAAAATATTGATTTGTCTTGTTTAAAATTGCAACCGTGGTTTTCAACCTCCAACAGCATCTATTAGCTTTCTGGCAAATGAAAAAGAATCTATCTTTTCTTATTTCACAGTTCTTTCTGTATTACTTTCACTTTATGAAAACCTCATATCACTCCATACCCAGCTTTCTGGACACAAAAAACTTACTCTATTACTTTCAACTGTCACAATAGTATAAAAGAGAAAAAGACAAAGTCTCTTCTAAGGGGAGAAGGCTCAAGTCTAATCCTAGGCCGATAGACTACGATTTTAGACGGTGCCGTGAGGTAGAAGATTAGAGAGCATCTTTTCCTTAATCCAAGTGCCATCTTTTGTTTTCCAGAACATCTGTTATTTTCCCCATCATCCTTTATTGTTGCTAAGGAAGCAAAATGGATTTTACTATCCTTTCAATTGTTGATTAATCCATTTGTCTTGATCCCGGTGACAAAACAGTTATCAGTAATAGTTTCTACTTATATGAGAGGTCGCCCCGTGGATTATAATGCCACGTGAACAAATCATTTGTATTGTCAGTAAGAAACGTGACATACTTTGTTAATTATATAGTATGTATTTTTCGTATAATATATGGTTCATTTTTATGGTAGGAATTACGTATTTTGTTAGATTTTGTTAGATATTATTAATTAAAGAACACTATTTAGGTTTTGTTTTAATGTATATCATTCCTTTCAAAAAAAATTTAAAGATAGAAAAATAATTTTGTTTATATTTTTATATGATTATTAGATTGGAATTTACTTTCATTCTTGATGGTATGATTAAAATTGCTGAACAGAAATTGGAGTGGAAATCATTTTTCAAAATTTTACTTTAATGAAATAGTAATACACAGCATATATAGCTGATATTTGATTGAAATTAAATGAAGTTTTGTGAAATTATTGGAGCAAATCTTAAAAATCCTTCTTAAATGAAATATTATGTTTTTAAATTTAACTCCAATTCATATAACCAGTATGTATTATTTGAAATATATAATTTTACTTTATTAGAAATTTATTTTTAATCTGAGATTTAATAGAGAGAAATAGCGTGGAAATATCGCAAATTAGTTTAGTGGAGAAATTATTTAACGTAATCTTTTTTTTTTAATAAAGAAATGAGGGAGTTTAAATAAAAGGTTTGATTTAATTTTAAACGAAATTAAATTAAAAGGTGATAAATAAAATTTATAATTTAATTTAAACGCGCTCTCAAAATATTCACGTACAATTTATTATTTCTTCAACAACATATTTATTGATCTACAGTTTCATTTATAAGTAGTTTTAACTCAAATAAAAACCCTGCTTGTTTCGTTCTCCATACAATTTAAATCGTACTTAAGTAGTTTATATCCTATAAGGATGATAAGGTGTCCTGAATGGTATTTTTGTTAAGATTACATTAATATTCGTAATTAAACTCAGTATTTTCTGGTACTCTTCATTTGCATGTGGAACAAAAGTAAAATAGTCAAATTTGGAATCAAATGAGTGGTCTACATACAGTATTTATTTTATCAATTGAGGCATAGATTTGGAAAACATGTACTACTAGTTATGAATTTTTTTCCTAAATTTCTGCAACCTATATTTTTCCCTGGGTATTCCGTAAATGACAACATTTCCGTTGTCGTTTTAGTTAAGGTTGGAATTTTTGCTAAATATTATTCTTTTGTACATACATCCTCAAAAAGTGGAATTAAGCAGTAACTCATTGTATCTTAGTTACTTATATACATCTTAGTTTCGTATCATCGTTACTTAGCTTAAAAATACTGCTCGTCACTTGGGCTGTCCATGTCGTCATATGCCAGTGTAATATATTCAGTGAAAAAAATATGATAGAACTTGTTAATAAAACTAATTTAATTTAATAAAACCAATATATTTATCTTCACTGTTTGAAATGTTCAGATTAAACCCACATTACCAAAAATTCAGAATTAAAATACGGTAAAAAGTACCAGTTCTCAGAGTGCTGACTCTTTTTACCGTAAAATCCATTTTTACTGGAATCTGTTACGGAACAGGAAATATGATATACCATAAATTTTACAATAATAATTATTTAAAAATCATTAAATCACTCTAATTAAATAGTTATTGCAGAGAAATTGACTGTATAATATTTAACGGTCCAATATTTAATGGTTAAAATATATTTTATGGTAAAATGTATTTTAGGGATGAAGCACCCAATAGATAAAAAGTTATCAGGGTGGTCAGTATTTTTCGGCGCACCCTACCTCAAAATCAATTCATTTATAGACCGATTATGTGTCTCTTTTCTCTGCTCTTTTGACAGCATTTGAAAACGTCTGGAAGAGAAGGCTTATTTATACTATTTTCTCGGCATTTATACGTTCCCATATAGTATTTCCCATATCATTTTAGTATTCATTTTAACAAAAATGATGAATATATACAAGGTATCTCTTTTACATTAAATGGGAAAGCTCCAGATGCTCAGTAGTCTTATAAAATTATTCGTAAAGTAGAAGGATAATCGCTGTACTTTTAAAAAATACTAACAGTTTATCGTTGTCAATTTATAGAATTAAATACATTAAGCATGTTTCATTGCAAAAAACGGATTACATCGGCTTAAAAAGTTGAGCTAAATAATTATTTTTATTTACTGAAGTCTTATTTTGAGTATTTAAATTAAAGAAATCATTTGGCAAAGTTAGATAACTTTGTTGGATTATTTATTATAAAACGCAAATCTTAATACAAAGTGAATAAAATAAATGGAATATCTTCATAATTTTTGAACTTTTGATCAAATTATCACGTAACAACACGAAATCTTAATGGTTTGAAGGGATTCTTAAATTGCTAATAAATGCACACTTTATTTCAACCGAAAAAATTTGTTGCGTAGTTTTTACAGTAATATTTATTTAATTTAGTGAGCTGCAATTTTAAAGTAAATACTACTGCACAAATTATAGTATAGGAGGTCCGTTAAATTTTACCGGAATTTTTTACAGTACGCAGGTCATTTCATACACACTACCTCTCCTTTACAACCTCAGTCTTCACAGTTGCTATTCTTACGTACAGAGGGCACTGCTATTAAAGAATACTGGATTTATCATCCCACATTGCACTGGTTGTTCCAAACAATCACTATTCGTTATCATCTAAAATATTATATATCTCATAACAAGTTAAAATATCATTCAAAAATGTTTCACAATAGCATGAAATATAAAAAAAATTTAATAGTGCTTAAAATGCAAAGAAATAAAAAATAAGAATAACTACGCATTTTGACTATCAATTGAACAGTTCATTAATTATAAAAGGAAGTGTTCGGTATAGGTAAAACGCGTATTTCAGAAACTGACATTTTGCCAGTATTGTACTAAATTTTGATATCAACTACACGAATTTTTCTATCATAATCATTATAAACATTAACCCATTAGCAATAATAATAAACTACCCATTAACAATTTAAGAACAGGTAAATTTTCTTCTATTAATAATATTATCACTGATTTTTGTATTGCATTATTTTTTTCTATGTTTCATTTATAAGGGTTACATTTTATTTAAATAACTTTTATGTCGCATTTTCCTCACTAAGTGAACTATTTCAGTTAGTCAATTTCTTTTTTTAAAAAAAATGATTATGTTTAAAGTTTGTCAGACCTGGCTTAATTTTTGAATTAAGAGGTCTGTTAAATAAAATATGAACAGGTGTTAAAACCCATGAGTCATCTGGATTGGTAGACTAAGGGCAGAGCGGTCTCGAGTTCAATATGCCTTCAATTTGAGTTAAAACAGTAAAAAATTCTTCACAATTTAAATTAGCTCCTTTAATGGCTCTTTTAAAGCCCTACGTAAATGATTTTATGGCAGTTTGCTAAAAATCTCCTACTTTTGGTAATCGCGAAAGAATAAAAACACTTCTTTCATCCTAATTTTAAACTAGACTATAAAGGTTTTTACTTTCAATAACTTTTTTTTGGGGAGGGGATGGTTTGAGCATTATCAGAATACTATTTAACTGGTGTACTACCTCAAGCAATAATTTTCTGTCAATTGGTTATGAAGCAATCGGTAGTTAAATTACTAACTAATTCTAGGTGTACAGCTTTAAATACAAATTTAAAAAAAATGCATATGTAAATTCTTGGCAAAATACTCTTTCTTAAGTTGTTTGATTTTAGTATAAATGGACCACAAAAGTCAATTTTAGAAGAATTAAAGAGATATATTCTGGTACTACTATATTCTCAGGAACACCCATAATGACCAATAAATCACCAATTTGAATTGATAATATAGGCTTGAATTTGAAAGAAAATGTACATTTATTAACAGTTTTACAAAACATTGATTGACCATTTTTAGACAAATTCTTTATTTTACTATATTTAGTAATAATGTTGCACTTAAATTAAAACAAATTGTAGATAAAATTTAATTTGAAAATAACTTATAATAAGTATAGTCGATTTGTGATTTTTAAGAGGAATAAGTAGACATTTTTACCATGCTCAATATAAGCGTTTGTTAAACGCCTTACAACTCACAAAAGTTCATCAGAATTTAAAAAAGGGATTTAACGATAAAAACTAACTTTCATGATCAACGAATCTCTTCTTTTAATATCAGAAAAAAGTATTTCTGTTTGAATCACTTTTAATACAAATTTTTTTGCTTTGTTCAACTCTGCTACATGTAATGTGCTTGACCTTTATTACTAAAGACTTTTTCTGTAGTTGAAATATCTAGGAACATAAATAAATATATACGAAGAGCCGTTACATATTTATAACTTTATTATTTCATGATGAAAGTTATTACCACTAAAACTAAAAACAGAAATAGTGTTAGTTTTTTTCCTCGTTCAGGATTTTTACGTTTAGAACTGAATTTATTCATCATAACCCATAGTCATGGATATTTATATATTTGGATAAGCACTATCAGTAGGACTATTAAACCGCAGTGTACTATGTATTAGTTTATCAAACTCTCCACCTTTTTAATCTGGTTATTTTAATCAGACTTCACTAGATCCCACTGCTAAATAGATGCATTGTAGGTAGGATCCTTGCATTGTAGGTACTCATTTTCGAACAAAAGTTTTTAAATCTAAAGGACCTTTTTGCATCTGTGTCAAGATTACCATCGATTCACTTCAGAAATAAACTTTAACTGCAAGATAGTAACTATTTTTACAAGTTCGGAAGCTAGGATGGTGCCACTGAGTACAAGCCTGGAAATTGTCATACATTTTAGTGGGGTGATTCTCGATTTACTTGTGACCGCACTAAAATCTTTCCTCAAGAATTTTCTGTTTTGCGCTAAATTATTGCTCTATAATATTTTTCTGAAGCATCCGAAGTCATGGATTTCTATAATTTCTAGATTTTCAATGACTGTATGTTTTAGAATTTTCATATCATTTATTCTTTTTAATGATGTATAGAACAGATGGCGCACTCTGTATCCTCATCTTGCAATAAATGATTCCAATTAATTTTAGTTTTCCAAAGTATCTGCATGAAAAATTTCGACTTGAACACCACCGGACCTACACAACCTAAAGGTCGTGTTCGGTGGTGTTCAAGACCCTTTGTGAGTCAAAATGTTTGGCAATTGTAGATAAAACCTCGCGTTTCGTATAAAAACTTCTCAAAGATTTTCGTTTCTAATCGAAAATAGTTTTCCATATACCTAGTATTTTAGTTTAGTTTTGTTAGTGTTTTAGTTAGTGTTTAGTTTAATGTTTGTTATATACCTAATGTTTAGTGTTGTAGTTTCGATAGGATTCTGGTGAAAGTTCCATGTGAATGCAAATTTCAAGTATCTTCAAGCCAGCTTTTTTCAAACTTTCTACTAATTGATGCTGAATCTCTTGAACACCATCTAAGGTTGAAGCTCCATATGAAAATTGTTTCTTAACATAGATGATGAAAGAAGGAAGTTCCTTTCCTTGTCTAAAGATTCAATCTCTGGTTCCTTCCTGAACGTTTTCAGGACTAAACAAAGAGCACTGACAGTAACTGTTGCAAGTTCGTAAGTTTTAGGCGGATCATCCCTACACTTCAAAATATTATTTAAAGACAATGCTGGCCTGTATTAATAATAATTCGGAACATAATTTTAATGCCAGTGTATAATGCATATCTAAATGTACGAAACTTTAACATCAAAGAATGGAGTTCCTCTTGAGTAACTCCACCATTATACTGAATATCATTCAGTGATATTCCATTATCAGTTAAAGATTAACAATTAAACACAACACCAAAATTTCGTAGTGTTTTTGTTCAGATGACGAATACCGTGTTGCGTAACAACTTCTGACTCATCTTCAGTTGTTACATCTCTGATATTCCTAATTTTTCATACATCTTCAAAAAATCTCACTATTATTGTGAATATTGTTTAATTAATGTTTCCATAGTGGACAAAATCGGAGAAGAGAAATATCTCTGGACTTGTATAAGACAATAAGGGATCATCTTTAAGGGGTATTGAGACAAAATATTTCCATTCCTCATTTCTGAATAACTTAAATCAAATTTTCTTTACTTTTTTATTATTTCTACCTCTACTCTCCTTTTTCTCAAACTTTTTTAACGAACTAATCTAAATTCTCCTCTATATTACAAATTAAATTACATTATATAGTATTAGATTGGGATTATAAATGCATCCTTTAATTCAATGTACAAAATACGAGCTCTGTAATACAAGATTTGAATTATTTAAACAGATTTAATGTAGTTTGATAAATTCAAAACAGAACTCTGCACCTAATAAAATATTCCATATTTTTGGTTTATTAAATTGAGGGTCATCAAATTTAACATTTTTTAGTAGTTGTGTAAATTGACAGTTAATTGAACTTCTTAGCACCAGATCATTATTTTTAGAAGCAGCAAAAAAATATAATTCTCTTGAATAATCCACAATATTTTAAATTGTAATTGACACTTCCGTTTTATAGATGCTCGACTTCAATTAAATCCAAAAATTAAGCATTCAGTTTTCTTTTTTAAGTTTTAAGAAACTAGAGAAGTAGCTAGAGGATGTTATTTGATTCAAACCCTTGTGATTAAGCGATTCGAAGCGAGAAATAAAATTTTCAAATGCATCTTTAACATGAATGACTGCCGGAAGCAAAATAGTCAATGTTTATTTTGAATTTGATTCATTTAGCGAAACTTCCAGTAAATCTTTAGAAATATTTCCGAAATCAAAATGATTCTCGCTCGCACTCAAGAATATGTTTTCATTTGCAGGAAGGGGAAAGGAATCGAATCTCCATGTACTGCTGTCCTATACATGTCCCCGAATGTACTTGTTATTTAAAATGTATCCCTCAAAAAATAAAGATTGTATGCTAGGAAATGAAAATATTCGATCATCAAATTAAGATTTACTCAAATATTCCACTTTTTTATTTTATGCGCTATATATATATNTTACAATAAACAAATATTTTACACACCTGTATTTATATATTTATTGTATTGTATTTATATTTTTTACACACCATATATATATATATATATATATACATACTCAAATAATCTTAGTATAAAAAAACCACATTAACATTCGAAAAGAGAGACTACGATGATTACATAGCTTTCAAACAAGTGTTTTTAAAGTTGTTTTGAATAAATGACATGTGAGGGGTGTAGGGGCAACGTGTTTTTTTTCAACAAGTGGTGTATGAATTATTTGGTATATGCAAGTTACCACGAATCTGAAACAACACTTGTCACTGAAAAACCCTCTACTTGGGTGGCGAGATTCTCTTGATATATATGCAGTGCCAAGATTCTAAATCTGACGAAAAAAAGTATGTTTTAAGTTTTTGTATCTGGTTTTGTAACTTAACACATTGTCCACACAAATTAAGTTAGTTAAGGTTGCCTGTTCGAACCGTAAACATGACATATTACTTCGTGAAAAATCTAAAATATAGCTGGAAAATTATAAAACGGTAACCTTTTTTAAAAATTATTTTGAGTTTATTTTATATTTATTTTATTATTTATTATGTTATTATTATTTATTTACATTTATTTTTTTATATTACTTATGTTTATTAATTTTATATTTATTAAGTTATTTTATATAGAGTTAATTTGATATTTAATAAGGTTGCCTGTTCGAACCGTAAACATGGCATATTACTTCGTAAAAAATTTAAAATATAGATGGGAAATTACAAAGCGGTAGTTTTTTTAAAATTATTTTGAGTAGCTGATTTGAATTTAAATCCGCTAGTCCATCGAATTGCAGTAATGCTGATTCCCGCGTAATACTCGTATTTCCTGGGACTCAATCCTGGAGATTTTTTAAGCTAATTGATATGTAACAAAATATGTGCTAATAAAACAATTCATATATTTTTCCAAGGCAAAGAAGTTTTATCTTTGCGTCTTGCAAAGTAGGTTTATCAACAGCATCCTCATAATGAAGGTATTGACTGAACACAAATCCTCATAATACAGATTATTTAAAAAAAAAAAAACAAGCTATATCGTGTCCGTGGTCACTCTAATGATTGGAAGCAGTCCATAATAAGAATATATCCCGAAAACATCCCAAACCCACTTCCGGCCTGAACCTTTCTTTAGAAGTGTATTTCTAAGAAAATAATAGTGTTTTCTGATATATTCTTAGATGGGATACTCTAAACTCGAAGGATTATTCTTACAAGGATTAGGCACATAAAACTAAACTTTTACTTTATTACAATTGGAAAGATTTAACTTTTCTCTTTACTCTTCCTTTTTTTTTCTTCTTTTTTGTAGTACGAAACTTTGGCTTCTAATGCTTGAAAGAAAAGATGTTTAATGTAGAGGTCAAGCAGTTTCTCAAGTTATCGGCTTTTTCAATCCCTTGACACGTAAACATTTAAAGTCTGCCTGTGGCAGTTACTCTGAAAATGGTTAGGTATAAAGTCTCCTCTTGATTATCGGTGGAACACGCAGGACTTTTTTCCGGTTATTTACCAGAAGAAGGCTCCAAGAGGAGAAACGAAGATTCCGTGAAGTAGTAGTGCCGCCATCGTAATCAAATTTCGGCTACCGGATGGAAAGGAGGATTTAGAAACAGGCCAAAACTTTCTAGAGGAATCACATTTAGGCATGCTTGTGTTTCTTCTCTTCCATTTTATTGCAATCTTTATTTGTGACTATGTTTCTGTTTTCATCTGGGAGTGTTGTTTTAGAGAAGCTATTGTTAAAGGTTGAGTATAAGAAAGTATCATTGTTTAGGTATATTGTTAGGTAAATTGTTTAGGTATGCTAACCAATTAATGTATGTACGTTTTATTTTAGCAGAATAAATCAATGGATTTTATTCTTAAAGTATAATGGTAGAAACGACGCAATAGTTTAATATTGAGTAACAAAGTTTGAAAAATTCACCGTTTCTGGATGACCTTTGACATGCATGTGAGAGAAAACAAAAATATATCTAGGTAAAAAAAATGAACACATAAAATAAACAGATACACATACATATCACATAAAAACCGTGTATTAATTCGTATATCAACTTTAAAAGTATTTTTCATTAAGTTCTTTGCATTACTAAGTAACAAGAATAATTTGAAGAACGTGTTGTAACAAGAATCTCACAATCGAAATTTCAAATAAACTTTAAAACCATTCTAAGTATAAGTAGGGCACACTTGGAAATTTTAAAATTAACCACCACATTTGGCCCTTATACAGAGAGGCAAATATGTCTTAATTTCTTTTTGTTATGGACTACAACTGACACTGAGAAAATAAATACTAACAAAACTACCAGAATATGGTAAAATTTACAGTGTTTCTAGCTAAAGAAATCACAAAATGCACGATAGTTTTTACAGAAGAGCTTAGGTAGTGCTTTTGGTAAACATAACAATAAAATATAGCTTAAAATTTGTGATAACATTTGAATATGTAGTAAAACAATGATTTCATCAAGATGCCTTAGAGAATGGCACAAAAGCCATTTATTCGGTATATTTTACGTTTCAGTTTTACAGATTTTACTAAATGTTTGGTACTGTGAACTATAATTACGAAAACCATAATTCCCTGTAAACCATTACCATATGAATGGAAAAATTTCCAAATGAATGGTTTAAATACGGCATATTTTGGTTTTATCAACCAATTTTATGTTATCTTTTTTTACCACACGCAGAATTGCAAAAAAAAAAAATAAAAAATACTTTACAGTGCTGTGATTAAATCAGAATTTTCTTTATGCATTAATCTATAGATATTTCGTCCCATTTCATGCTCTAGAGATTATATATGGAAATACTTTTACTTTTGTTACTTTTAACGATAGTAAGAGTAAAAAGTACGTACTTGTACTTCGTTACTTTTTAATTTCATCACTTTTACTTGTGTTTCTTTTCGTTACAGTTTTTGGGGAAAAAATACAAGTATTTGTAGCGAAACTGTCGAAGAAAATCATTACTTTCTTCTGAAATTTTTTAATAGTTTTTTATTGTTCACCTTTTCACATCGTATGCTTTAAAGGAAGCAGCTACAAAATTAGCTCCCACCGAAGTGATACATGCTCTTTTTCTTACCGGTGGGAAAATATTTTTAATTCATATGTCGCTTGATCTTTTCTTTATTGCTTCAGAAAAAGTGTTGACGGACTCTTTTATAAGTTTCTAATGTTCTCTCCATGAGTCTGGGATGTATTCACAGGTTTTTTGTCCAAATATAAGACACAAATTTCTTCCACTGGAAATTTTCTGGGGATTCATTTTCTTAAAAATGTCAGTCAGAAATCACAGAAAAGCACACCCTTGTACTTCAAATGAGGTCACCAGTCTTACCAATTTTTCTTACTCAGCCCGTCATTATCTGAAAACCTTTGAAGCTAAGCGTTATTATAGTTTCTGAAAATTTAGAATTCGTTTCAGTTTGTTTAAATTCAGAAATAATTTTAATGTGCTTAAATAATTTAATTTAAAGTTGTTTTCTTTTTTTTTTTTTTTTCGATTTTTCAATGTAAAGGAAAAATTATTTGCATCAAAATTATATTTTTGAGCAGTCCCGTATCTTTATGACTAAAGACAGAAAAAATAAAAATAAATTGAATTTGTTTGGGAGTTTTTAAAGTTTTGTCGTGTCTTTTAATATATTTTCGAAAAATAGCAAAAATTTTAAGGCTTGATTTATTTATTTTTGACAGAATCAAAATCAAAAATTCTATTCTCTCAGAATTTTTTATTTCCTTTTAAGGGGTTCAGTGTTAATATTTATATAAACTAATATCAAGAGTATTAAATGATTAAAATACTTCATTCGGTACAAAAAAAAGCATTTGACATGCTTCCACTTTTTAAAAATAGTTGCCATTTTCAATACTTGACATGCGAGTTCGTACTGAATATTGAATTCCTATTGAGAGTAATATTTTTGCTATGAAAGTTCAGAAATAAGACACGTTTTAACTTTTAAAAAGCAGCAGTTTTAGTACTTTAGAAATATTATTTGCTCCTGAAAAATACTTTTCTAAATATAATTAATAACATATATATATGTGTGTGCGTGCGTGCGCGCGCGTGTGTGTGTGTGTAAATTTTCGGAAGTGATAGTACACACCCAAGCAAACAATTTTTATCAAAGAATGCATGGTCGAAAACAAAACGCAAAACCGCTGGAGGGCGTCAAAGTTTATGTTCTCATATGAGGCAAAAACACACAAAGAACGATGAAGTTAAGTTACAAAAGCAAATTTAATGGCCGGGGATTAAAATAAGTGTTCAAAACAGTGGCCGGCAGCGGCTATGCTGCTATGCACGCAGTACAACGGCGAAGAAAAGATAGGGTATATCACGAACTTTTCTTGCAGCGGCTGAAAGCTTGGTGACAAGTAACACAGCGCAGTAACTTGCAGCAGGAATGGAGCTTTCACGTTTGCATCAAACAACTTTCCAAATGCGCTAGCACCTTAGCGTTTTGTTTTCGACCATGCATTCTTGGATAAGAAATGTTTGCTTGGGTGTGTACTATCACTTCCTAAAATTTTGCCCATCTTTTCAGAATCACCCTGATGTATGTATATACATACACACACATATATATATGTGTGTNTAGCAACACAGAATTTCTGTAAGAGTATTTGATGCGAAATATTTTTAACTTGGAACAATTTTGTAGACTTAATATTTTTTTATGTTATTTAATTTGAGAAATTTTAATATTTGCTTTGTTCTAGAAATGGACTCGAACACCCGACATACCCATACCCAAAATTTGCTATCTCATAAATCAAAAATGGGGGTCGACTCGTACACAGTAGTTAAAACTTTAATTTAAAACAGTTATCTGGAGTATTCTTTAGATTAAAATAAAAAATTCATAGTAAACTTTTACTAATCATATTAAATTATAGCCCTATATTCATCCTATTTAACTAATCTGGGATAGTTGAATTTTTATTTTAAATTATTTTAAAATCAAATGATAAAAGAGACAAATTCTCTATTTGTGAAATGAAAAATCTAATCACTTAAGACAATTGTCTTTGCTAAATGTTAAAATGGAGAAAAGCTCTTTCATTCAGACTTTTTTTTTTTTTTTTAAATCTTGCGCCTAAAAAATTATTGAGTTTTTTTTTTTTCTTCTTCCTCTTTACATAAAATAACTAGAGTACTGAAAAGTTTAATAACAAATCCAGAGAAATAAGACTACAATATTTTATACAATTATTAGATAGTCTATCAGAAACAGACTGATCTGGGCCCAGATGTAAATACTAAATTAGTGAGTGAGCCCCAAGTCAAGAATTGTGGTTTGAATTAATCAAAAAATAAATCAGTGCAAGAATGTGATTAGCCATACCAGATGCTTGAATTAAACTTAATTAAAAATGAAGGGAATATAAAAATAAACCCAATTTTTATTGATAGCCTGTGAGTCAGTTATTTAGCAATTGCGTACCACTGAATTAAGTATAGTTATCTTGGGTTAAGTTAAATTTAAAAAGTATTTTTTTTTTTATGAAATTATAAGTTAAAACTACAAAACTAGACCATTTATATATGATTAACAAAAAAACGAATATATCTCTTTCAATAATTACTATTTATATTTGTAATGTATCAAAAATATAATATACATAAAAACTTGATCACAATTTGTAAGCAAATGATGTGAGGTCTAACTCCTGCCGGATACTTCCAGTTAAAATAAACTCCACATTATACACACCTGTAAAGAGAGATAATCATTAACCAGTTTATTCCTGAATTGAATATTGCTCACAGTTTGTCTTTTTATACAGATTGCTGCAATTAAGTGAAAGACTAAATCAATCTTATAGATGCAGTTAGACAACTGAATATTGGTTATAATTCAATTCTTTCCTCATAAAGTTTCTTCCAAAGTGGAAAAAAATTATGAAAAAAAAAAAACAGACCTGAATGAAATAGGTTTCTATCAACCCAAGTGGAAGAAAAAGCTCTTAAAAAAAAGAAAAAGAATATCTAACATAATAGTTTTTCGAGCAGTTTATAATTCCAATCTAGTATAAGCTATTTAATATAGGGACGCACAATCTGCTGCCAGTCAGCTGATAAAGTGTGGCTTGTGACAGCACCTCAACATAATGAAAAAAATTATTATAATGTTTTTCTTTTTTGAAAAGGAAAGGGAAAATTTTCAGATTTTAGACAACTATAAAATTTCTTTCAATAAAATATTAAATTTGCATTAACATTACTCCAAAAAATATTATTTTATTTTTATACTATGAACATTATAGTTTCTTTATTTTTTTGTATATATATATATATATATAAAATAGATAAATTCAAGAAAGCACGAATAAAGTTAAGAAAAACAATATGTTTCATTTATTGTGCATACGCTGCAAGTAAACAGAACTCATTAGATAAGTTCAAAATGAAGATAAAACAAAGAAAAATTATAGACATATGAAAAAAAAGGGGGGGGGGGAAATGATAATTAAAAAAATAGCAAACATCTGATTTAAAAAAAAATGAAATTTTATTTAAAAAAACCGGGAAAAAAGATAAAATCTTCTTATCAGCCCACACGATTATATCCGCAAATAAATGTGCTTTCTAATATTGTATCAATATTGCCAAAGCAAAATATATTAATACAATAGTGTGAGGAGCTCTAAAATTTTTTTTTTATAAAAATTACAACAAATAAAACAGAACACAATAAGTAAAAATAGCAACTTATTGTAACAACTTATAATAGCTTATTAAATAACAACTTATTTTTACTTATTGTGTTCTATTTTATTTGATCAGATGTTTACTATTTTGTTAATTATTATTCCCCCCCTTTTTTTCATATGTCTATAATTTTTCTTTGTTTTATCTTCACTTTGAACCCAGTCTTCATTGTATCCCAGTCCATCACCGTCTGTGTGTATGCGAGTTTCGTCTGCTTGCTTAAACCTACGTTCTTCCTGGAAATATTTCTTGTAGTATATATTGTAGTATTTGCAACCGATAAGTCATGGAAGGAGGGGGAGTGAACTATTAATGGTCTCATGAATTCGGTTCAGTAGTGGTATCACTTTCCGTTTTATCACGTTTTACGTTTATTTCTTTAAATAGCACGTTTTATTCCTTTAAATAGTTTTGTTTAAGCAAATAATTCGATGCATCCTTGATGTCATCTTGATGTATTTTATCGTTTGATACACCATGAATTTTTTTTAAATTTTCATGAAGCCCTGTACCAATAAGTATAGGTTGAGACTCCTTGTTCATCTTATATAGTTTAGTTTGGTTTGGAAAGAGTATACTGCAGACTTAATCTTTAAAAGAAGGTAAAATATCTAAGCGTTTCCAATTTAAAAAAATGACTTGATGTATCTATTTTATTTGGACAAGCAAAATTTTAGCAATTTTAAAATATAAAAGTTTCCCTCGTTTAATTAAAATATAACAAGCAGTAAGAAAATGCAGAATTTTATTATTTCTTTGATTTTGCATAATTTCTTTTCTTTTTTCGAATTTCACCACATTAACATCTAATTTATCATTAGAATAGATTTAAAAATAAAACTTTTGTCCTTAATTTTCGTTTATGATCGGATTGAATACGGATTGTCTATATCCCAAAACAAAAAATTCGTCATTATTTATAATTCAAAAATTATTTATTTATTTTCTAACTTTTATAAAAATGAAATCTAATCTTTAATTTAATGGATTTCTCAAGAATATTATTTTTCTTATTTATTTAGGCAAAAAAATATATTATTTATCGAATTTTCTCAACAAATTAATTTATTACTTCAAATTCCAAAACTGAAATCAAAATTTCTAAGGAATTTAAAGCTAATAAAGCTCATTTTTCTAAGTATACACTGCATTTTGATTTCTGGTTTTCTTTCTAAATATTTTCAACGCTTACTATTTCAATAAATTTGATAAAATTTTTATGCTTCTTATTTCAAAACATTTCAAGTCTTATATGTTTTAATTTCAAATTAAAATTATATATATATTTTTTAAAATTTTTAATGACTTAGAATTTTTGATTTTCTCAAAATATACTTAAAAATTGTTACTATTCTTGTTTTGTAATTGCACTTTTTTCACGTTACTTTTTAAAATTAAAACTTTTTACTTTTTACTCATAAATTTTGCTTAAAGCACTTTTACTTTTACTCATTACTTTTTAAAAGTAACGTTATCGTGCATACTCCAGAGTTTGTCCATCATTACACTTTTGTCCACAAGATGAATTAAAGGAGAAAAAAAGTTATTGGAACCCAATCCATTCAAACATTGTTATGTTAGAAATTTCAAAAATGCACTTAGGAATTATTTTCTGTGGCTTCTAGAATACCTTATTGAATGTTGCTTGTAGAGTATCTCAACGAATGTTGTCGCATTTGTTTCTGAATTTATTGCCATTTGTTGCTATTGTTGCCTCCATTTGTTGCCAGACGAAACAAATGTTTCGTCTGGCAACATTTATTTTAATTAACTTCAGCAGATTTTAATTTTTTTTGGTAATTTTAGAAGTTAGCAGATATAGAAAATATTATATTTATGCCAAAATGAGTAATTTATTAAAAAAACATGCACCAAAAAGAAAAATATCGAAAAAGTTTTAATTTCCCACTAAAATGTTATAATTCTATTCCAAATTTGCATCATAGAATCTTTTGAGTTTCAATTTTAGAAAACATAAAACCACAAATATACATTTTATATCCAAAAATTAAGACTAAAGACGAGAAAAATAGAAATAAAAATTAATAACGATAAAATGTCAGCACTCAATTATTTACTTTAGTTTTGTTATTTTACGTTAGATTCCATGTTTTAGAGTTTTTTCTTCGTAAAAATTATTTAAAAAAAATAATGACTAAAAAGGATTAAAAAGGTTGGTTTTTTTTCTTTGCTATTGGTCTCTTGGAAAAAGTAGATTCTGGAAGCTCAAACTAATTAGCTCTTTAAATTTTCTGAAACTCAAATATTATTTTACTTTGATAATTTTATTTCATGAGTTTTTTCAAGAGAGAATTTTAATATTTATTTCTTAAGTTAAATTTTGTAGCGTATTTTAGCATTTTAAATGCTTTGCACTAACCTTTAATAATCTAACTTCAAAAAACAATTTTAGTGTACAATGAGCAAAATAACATGCACCCTGAATAACTTTTGATGTAATGATCGGATCTTTACTTTCTAGGACCCAATCATAATGGTACAAGTATATTACTTAAATATGTAAATTAATCAGTGCAGCCGAAGTTACGAAATAAAACCTAAAAACGTACTTTCTCTGCATAAACATACCTTTTTATAGATGGATTCGGTTTTCTTACGCCAAAATTAAAGAGGGCAGACCCACTCTAGAAAATATGTCCCCAATAGTTTGGTCAGGAGAGCGATGGAAAGTTTATACCCCTTATCGCTAATTTTAGTTTTTGCATATTTTCATATATCTTTCGAGAACTTCTTTAGCAAATTGAAAAATATTGGCATATAATTATAAAATTTATTAGTAATTATAAATTTAATGCGAAAAATAATTTTTAGTAAATGTTTATGATTTTTTTGTTTATTTTATTTAATAAATCTGGAAAACAGTTTGAATTTTAAGGTATACAATTATTTTACATCATAGTAGAGAATGTAAGCTTACATAAAATAAATTAATTCGGCGAAGAAAAAATTAATAAAAATTTCGGTGAAAATTTCGAAGAAAAAATTTCGCGTCTAATCGTTATTGTGAAATAGAATTTTTAAAAAAAAGTCGTGGTTTTTAGGTTTAATTTCTCAGGAACTATTCTGCCGATTTCGCTCAAATTTTTTATTTTACCATGTAAAATTACATTCCTCGAAATGATATAAAAATTGTATACATTACGGTACAAACTTTCTTTGACAATTATTAAATAAAATAACAAATATTTACTAAAAGTTATTTTTTGTAAGGAATTATCTTTGGAAAAAGAAATTTTATAATTAAAAGCAAAAAGTTTTCAATTCGCTATAAATGTTTAGGAAATATGACGAAATACGACGAAATATGTAAAATTAACATTAAGGGGTTCAAGCTTTGGACAGCTCACCTGACCAAATTATTGGGACCATATTTCCCAGATTGCTTCTACCCTTAAATTTTGGGAATCGTTAATCCAAATCCGTCGAAAAAAGTGTATGTTTATTCGTAGAAAGTTTGTTTTTGTCTGATTTTCAACCTAAAATATCGTCTGCACTAATTTATTAACATATTTAAGCTCACGCCTTTAAACCAAGATTGAGTTCCAGAACGTAAAGATCCAATTATATTAGATCAAAAATTATTCAAGGTAGTCCATTTTATTTTATTTTTCACACAGCACAACCTAGTTGTTTTTTTTTCACAAATAATTGCTAGTTAGAGGCAAAATGAAGTTTTTTGTGCAAATATAGAAGCAGTTAAGCATTTCAAAAGCTAAATGAGTGGTAGCGTGTAATAAAAATCCATATTTTAATTATTGCTTGGTAACATTATTTTGTTTGAAAAAGAAATAATAATAAAAAACTGTAAAATTTCCTTATTTCTGTTCATGGGAATTGTAAAAAGTTAAAAAGTTTTACCAAAGCGCTTTGGTATTGAATTTGATAAGATAGGTAGAACTCCGACCCACCCCACAGGGGTATACGAAGATAAAAAGTTAAATTATTACATTAAATATTTTAGCAAAGAACTAAAAATGCAGAAAAATGTTTCCAAATGACACTGGTGGTGATCAGTTAAAAGTTAATTAACTAAAAATTAAGACAATTAAAAGCATGTTTCAAAAGCAATGAAAGCTAAAAGCGCCGGTGTAAATGTCAAGAATTAAAATGATTATATTAATAAGGAAACAAGAGATGATGAAAATAGAATCTCAAAACTAAAAATCAATGAGAGCTAAAAGTCCTAAATGTAAATGTCTGAAAGTAAAAGTCTGAATAGAAGTCGATGAAGTCTAAAATCACAAGTTGATAAAATTTCAAAATATAGAAGAGACAAAAAGTTGATCAGTATAAAATAACGATGACATGTTCTATTGTTGGTTCACGTGGGGTCAGTTGATCTGGGGCTAAAATGCCATCGAGGATTTGCTTTATAATTTGAATCACAATTTTCCCGTGGGCTAGTATAGCAAAGAATTGGTGTTCCTCATCGTAGTTATTCATGTGGGTTCCACGAAGTGCCCGGAATCTTGGACAGTGCTTAATTAGATGTTTAATGTCCTGTCTCACTCCACAGTAATTGTATAAAGCTAATGAATTTGATAAAACCAGCGATTAAATATGATTTAATAACATACGATAAAATGTGGTAAATTTGGTAAATATTGCAATTGATACCTTAGAGCATGGCGTAAAAACCATGGATGGCATAAACGTTTTGCATTGCATAAAATTGCATAAAATGAATTTGACAAAAAATATTAAAAAATATTTATTTCGATATATTTGCTGTCCAGACCATTCTCTTTACATAAATACCTGCCGGTGCAAGAACTTTTATTGCTTTTATCGAAATTGAAATTTTTATCGAAAAAGAAAAGACTCAACTTATTTCAAACAAACAAACTAGAAACTATTATCGAAATAACATTACCTCCAAATGACCACACACAAAAAAAAATCCTTTACTGCAAACATTTGTTTAAACAGCGATTGCAAATATTCATTATTAGCGAATAAACACTCAGCATAAAATATATCATGCTATGTTTTTATAAATATTTATAAATGAAATCTCAACCGCACGTAATATTTTCATTTTATAATTGAATGCATTTGCACAAGAAATTAACTAATTAGTCAGATCCGCAGAGCAAACGCATAAATAATTGAATATCAAATAGCCCAGAATGTAAATTAACTGCTAATTTTTTTCTTATATTTCTGAATAAAAGCTTAATAACAATCATTCCGCTCATGAATTTTTATTGTATTTCCCCAATCGTTTTCTTCAAATCACGACGTAATGCATTTTTAAATAATTTCGATGTAACTAGAGAAAATCGTGGGTCGCTATGCACTGATTTTTCGGGAGCATATGTAAAAATTTTCCCATCCAGTCTCGCATGCTGTTGGGTAATTGATAGCTTAATAATAAACCTCGTCTCTGGGTTGCGCTTTTATGAATAATGGAAAACTAAGAAAAAGGGGGCTGCCCCCAATGCTGCCCCTTCCCCAACACTTTGCTTTTGGCAATTAATATTCTCACGTAAACGCATGTGCCTCTAATTGACTCGATTACGTCAGCTTTAAAAATTACCCTTTCAAATTAATTGATGCATGTTACAAAATGGATTTTTTTACGCCGCTGAGGTTGCGAGTAAACAAATTAAGGAGCTACGCGACGAGCCTAAAATTAAAAGTTTTTGAATCGATTAATGATAATAGCCAGGGTAGAAATAATAAAAATTAGGAGTAAGCTTCTTCTGTGTGAAAAAACATCACACAACACAATAAATATTTGCGTGAATCAGTTTTACACGTGTGTTCAGTAAACTTGTTCATATATCATTCTTATTTTAGTGTCGAGAAATATAAAGTGCTTAAAAATTGCTTGATTTGACTTTCATTATTACTAAGCACACTATTAATGACTCGTAATGTAAATAACAAACTAAGATGCTAAAAATAAATAATTAGAAGAAGGTACTTATAAAGAAATTTTTTCTTAAGAGTTAAAACCAGTAAAATGAGTTTAAAATGTGGATAATTAGTTTTAGAAAATAATATTACATTTTTTGTTTATAACTGCACTTTCAAACATAAAAGTAAAACCTTTAACATTCAAAAACTGATGCAGTTGTGAACAAATAAGATAGCTTATAATACGTAATTCTGATTCTTTTTGAATAATATTCTTAGACAGAATCTGAAATTAAAAGATATAGAGGTTTTATTGAGAAAAATATCCACGCGAATTTCAAAGATTGTCGTTATGACACTGCATAGTAGCTTTTCTTAAGTGGTACAAGATACAAGTTTATTTAATTATTTTTTAAATAATTAAATAATAAAATGACATGTTTACTATAGATCAAGGTAAATCTAGAATCATATTCAAAAGAAAAGTTTCATAGTTTCTTCTCTTAAAAATAAACTAAGGCTTAATTTTTATATTCAGCAAGGCAAGCCAAGGTGGCCCAAGGACTTCAGTTAAAGATTTCTTCAGGACAGTCTGCTTCTCACTCCAATTGAGTTGGAGCTGTATTAGTTTTGGCAAAAATAAGACTTTCTCAATGTTATGATATTTTAATATACTATAGGCTTGTATTTTTGAAATACTTAAGTATTTAAAACGCCAAATATTCTTACACAAAATGTGAAGTTAAAAGAAAATATAAATCTTATTGATAAAAATATCCACCAAAATATGTTTTCATCTCGGACATCTTTAACCGTTTATCCTGAACTGCTCGTTGCACAATTTCGCAGACATATTTAAATGCAGCTCAGACGCATTCTGTGTAAATTCTTTTGATGACTGAATAGACATTGAACTGCCAATCGAGATCTATATTAGCATTTTCGTATCGGTACAATGGTGTTTGATGGAGATTGTAAGCTGACTTATACACCCGTTTCGGATTCACAAGTTCATATATGAAATATGATTCGAAAGCTAGGCTTTTTTTCATTTTCATGAGATACGGGCTTCATGCTTGGGTTTGCGAACGGAATCCCTTCGTTCTTCCTTTGTGTATAAGGCTTAAGGTATTCCCGTCTACATTCTTTAGGCTTTCCAGTCTCGGTAAGTTTAGGCCTTGGCAACGTTTTTTCAGTAATTTGATTTAAAAAAAAGCATAAGTACAACACTTTATAAAAATACTACGAAAAATACCACACCCCTATTTTAAGTCAAACAATGCTTGCCATACATATTATTGAAAATACTACATATGGAAGTAAATTCCGACGCATGCGCAGTAAATTCTACTTTCCCCACCTTTGAAATAAATGGAACGATCCAGTCTCATTCAGATCCAATGTGGGAATCAAGGGTTAATGTTTTTTTCTTGTTTCAACTTTTACTTTTGGGACCGTGTCAATCAGTTTGGATCCTCTTTATTTGTGATATGCACCTGACATTGTACTGAAAATGATCCAGTATGAACTACAGATTAGAATTTTTGATTCTTAATTAAAACAATAGAAACAAAAATATAGTTCAAATGAAAAAATTATCTTTCATTCACAACGCGAGAAGTATTTATGGGATCCCTCTGGTACCGTATCTCAAAAATAAACTCTCCAACTTAATGCATAACAAAATTAAAAGTGAGAAAAATAATTCTAAAAAAAAATGTCAAACACCAGCGGTCGCCATAGCAACGCATGCGCACTATTTTTTATTAATCTTGAAGGTTGTAGTTGAAAAGTGCGGACGCCATGAAATCCAAACCAAGACTCATTTTTCCAATGGGTAAAAATTGAATTAAAATACTTAAATATGAAATAACTTGGAAAATAATTGGAATTTCAAAAGGAATGAAAACAGTGTTAAGTTCATTAACAAATGTTTCTCAAATTAGTCAAATTTTCTCGTTAACTACGCAGCTGCATTTCTGCTGGCAGCAAAGTGTCCCACATGGTATATTTACTATACATTTAGGAATTAATAATTCTTAAACTAAAATTTTTATGTTATCCTTTTTTTAAAAATTTATTTCGTTATTTTCCATTTTTTTCTTTATCGCACTTATTAAACATTTTTCTATACACTCTTGAAATTTCAAGTTTTGAACTATTTTAGTTTTTACGCAGTCTAACAAAATGCATCTTAAAGATGAACATGAACACCCAAAAAAGCGGCGGTTACTGACAAAAAGATGAGAAGATTAAAACAATAATAGGTCACGTTCTTAGTAGTTGAATGCGATAATAATTAGGATGAAATTGAAAATTACTTTACGAATGGCGGTTAAGGGCAAATGTGAATGTCTGTAATTTGAGCCACCATTTTGAATTTTCTGATGGACGAAGAATCAAAAGAAGGAGGAGCCTAGTTATTACTATATTGACAAGTTAGGTATTATTTCCATTTTGACACCCAAATCAAAGGCATAGGACTTATGGTCAATTCAAATTGTAGACTTAACTATATCTTAACGGATGGGGCGAATTCAGATTTCGAAATTGAACTCAAACCACAACTTTAAAAACTATTTGCATTTTAATAATGTAATATCTGCTATTTTCACTCGCTGCATGTTATTTTTATTGTGATTTAATTTTTTTTTAAATTTATTTTCATGAAAAGTTTTTGCATCTAAATAAAATTCAGTTTTTTTGAATTACCGCGTTAACATCTACGAATACATAGTAAATAATGGATTGTTCCTTTTTTATCTCAATTAATTTAAGTTCCAAAAGTTAAACTATTTTCTAATGATTTCCTTAAATGTATTGTTACAGTAAATTGAATTTAATGACACTCTTTTCTTTGTTTCGACGAAAATAGTTAAAACTAGTTAGGCTCTTCTTTTTACAAAAGCAAACTAATAAACTTTTAATCTAACCAGTTCCTAAATTAGATATTCACCAGTAAATGCACTCTTTCAATTCATACTCCTTTGACGGAATCCCATTATTTCCTTTTTTACCAGACACTACATAATTATTTCTCGAAGTCATAATATCCCTTAGGAAAGGCGATAAAGCAACGTATGAAACTTTGAAAGGTTGGCTAATGGAAATGTCACTGGAATGAAATAGTAGAAACATTTTATTTAGACAGGAAGTCCAGATAAATCGTGTGTCACTGAGGCTTTTCGTCACAAGGCATTTTATCAGAGCTGTAGCATTTCCTGACAAAAGACGACATAAAATCGGCGATAAATATGATGGGTATAGCTAACTCTCTATCTTTTAGAAAACTGAAAGAAGAATGTACGTGTTGACGGTTCATTTAAAATTTCATGCGGGGAAAAATGTGATGGCGTCTTCCCTAAAAATAGCTCCCCAAGTTCATTTTGATGTCGTAGAAATTTTTTTTTGGCGATGTTTTGAGTTTGTGGTTGTTTGTGACATTTTAAAATAAGATGCGGTGGATTAAATTTCGTGTTTCGTTGCGTGATAAAAATATTCTTCTTTTATTGTTATATCCAATAAGATTCTAAGACTGTATTGGAGATGGGCTTAAAATAAATTGTGCTATATCAAAATTTAGAGGGAAATATTTGCCCTAAATACAAAATTCAATCTCATGTATATTATTTTTACATTTTCATCTATGAGATATTTTGTAGAATTTTTTTATAGATTTGTAATCCAACTTTAGAAGAATAAACAGAACAAGGTAGTTTTAAAGTTAATTATATCGAAAATCTTGCTTTTGTTTCTCTGCATAGGAATTCCGCATTTTCCAATGCACATTGTGGAAAACTATGGAAACTTTTCAAAAACCCCTCGTACTGTAAGAAATTCCGGATAAAATTACGGTAATAAGTACCGTACTCAGGATTTTGGCACTTTTTACCGTAAAATCCATTTTCACCGAAACATGTTAAGGAACAGATAAACTGATTTGCTGTAATTTTCAGAGTAACAAATACCATAAATCACGGAATCACTCTAATTAAATTAACATTATTGTGAAATTAAGGTATAATGTTTCACCATAAAAAAGGATTTTACGGATGATGTACAAAGTTCTGGTACGTTATTCCGTCATTTGATGTGGGATTTTTTACTCTGGGGTTAACACTTTCTGATACAAATTTTTAGTGGAAATTTTAGACATCCAACATGTAAGCAACTGCGGGCATAGGTCGTGAATTCTTGGTAGAGATATATACTTAAACGCTGTATAGTATTCCTTAAAAAATAGTGGCTGGTGAAGAAACTGTAGAACAAAATTTGCTCATCACTGCAGATCTATAAGGTACTTGTGATCTAAAAACATTCGATTAAACGACGAGGCTTATAAATCACGAATTGCATGGCTTAGAAGCTAAAGCATTGTGGTGATACCTATTATCTAAGTTATTTCATTTAGTGATGGCTTGCATCGCTTCATCCTACTTATATATGAAGATCTGAGGGGTTAAAACATCAGCTTTAACAATGAAAGCAACAGCAAGAAGCTGTTTATTTGCTGAAGAAAAAATATGATCTAATCTATTAGAAAATGGTAAAGTGTAACGCATTTCCGGCTCTATGGGAACGCCAAAAGTCTCGGAAATTTTTAATGAAGCGCTTTGGTAATGATTTTATAAAATTATCACTAAAATATGGTATTATAATATGCGATAAAATTTGTTAAATGAGGTAATTTTATCATGATACCTTAGAACTTGTCTTATAAACTATTTATTCAGTAATTTTATTTCCAGTTTCGGACTTTTCAAAATATGGGTTGTAATAGGGCCCATATTTTTGAAAACTAGAATATTCATGAAACCATTAGCTTGAACGGAAAAATTAAATAATAAATAATTTAAACACATTACTTTTTGGTTTCATAAACCGGAGTTAGGCTTTTTTTTACCAGAAATGAATTTACTACTTAGTACAGTAATTTTAACAGATTTCTTTTTCATTACATATCCATACTCCATTGTAAACTGTCTTATTTAATAATTTATCAACATAAAATGAATTTAGTTTTAAAACTTAAAATTTCATGAACTTTTCTTCTAATGCCATTTCGTAATTTTCCGCTAAAATTATAAAATGACGACCGTTTTTTAAAATCCATTGTCACAAACAACTATTTATTTTTAATTCATTCAAATAATTGTCAATTATTGTAATACCAATAAATTAAATTGACGTTTTCTTCTGAAATTAATTTACAGTGAGGGAGAAATAAGCTTAAAACTACTTTAAACAGTACCTATTTTCAATATTTCAATTATACGACTTGGAATACTCAAATTAACAAACGAAATCATAAACGATGGGATGAAATGAAATTACGAGGAGAAAAAAAACTACAACTGAAACTTTATTTTTAAACTAATTTCAGTTGAAAACATCAAAAACTGAAAAGTACAAAACCATTGTGTGGAAGTCCATTAAATCCAAAACAGGAAAACCTAAACGATTCTACTAAACAGATACATGTTTTCGTTTTTTTTTTTTTCAAACTGAATCTACAAGTGTTGAGTGAAAGAAAATAAATGAAAAGCACTCTAGAATGGACGCGAGAGAGAGTGGGAGCTTATCGGAAATCTTTGGTAATGGCGCGTTTACGTCCCTGGTTTCAAACAGAACATCAGAAACAAAGCTTTTGCCAGCAAATAGCTAAAGCAAGAAGAAATAAAAAGAAATTTGCACGAAACTGTTTTCCAAAAATTCTCGAAGATATTTCTTTTGGAAGGATACAGCTTGAGAAATCATTTGGAAGAAAGTCTAACATGCTGAGAACCTAAATATATGTCATCATCATATTTCAAATCGATTGAAAACACTTGTTCCTGGAGATTGAAATTTTATTTTGGGATGAAGTGCTCGCGCAAAGTCTTTGCATTGATGGCACATTGCTTTACCTACCAGTATGCATCCTCGGCAATATATGCAGAAATGGTGTCATTTACAGAAGTTGTATTATATATAGCATTATTGTCTATAGCGTTGCATTTCTTCAAAATAAGGTAAATGCATGCATTCTCTTTTTTTTGTAATCATACTCGTCTGATAACTCTATGAAATGCATTCATGGACGTATATATGACTACAAGTTGACCTTTTTATCTGTGAAATCATGACTATTTCTATAACTTTAGATAAATCATATTAGTTACTTTATATATATATACATATGTATAATGAACAGAAAGACTTTCATATGAATTTATACTTTTTAACAGACATAATTTAAGGGATAAAATACCGCGTAACTAATCGTAGGAACTACATAAATTACTTAGATTATCTACATAAATTTAATTTTATAATTTTTTTTCACGCTAAGTTTGTTGTTTCGAAAAAATTTTCTTGTAGAATGCTAAAGTTGTTCTTTTATCTGTACGTAAAAAAATGATGTAGAGTGTACTGTGATAAATTAAATACATTAAGTACGGAACTGTAGTTTTCGTGCAAAAAATAATGTAAAATTAAAACATAACGATTGTTTGAAATAATTTGCTCAAATATATTAATAAATATTTGGCTATATTTTACTTGCGTGTTTTTTTCTAATTTGTTGGTTTTGCAATAAAGCCGTACGTTGATTCTTCATTAAAATATGTGTTGTCAGTAAACAAACAAACAGAAATTGACTAAATAAATCGATAAAACTATAACAGCGAAAGAGTAGACAAAAAATGTGAGTGCAAGCACTGTAATAAATTTGGTTTACCTCCACCAAAAATGGTGGCAACTGTACCGCAAAAATGTTATAATGCATATTTGCAACAATTATTTTTTTTTATCAGAAATTGAACTGATGTGAGTTTGGTATTTTTTTCTACATGAGATGGTTTATATAACCTGATGAGATAAAGTACGGTAACTGAATTTAGCAACCTGCATACAAAGAAAACGTGATAAATGTAATAAAATTTAGCACTGTTAAGGAAACAAAAAAAATAAATAAGCAGACGAGCTAGTAAAACTAGTGTTACATTTATTTTAAATTACAATATTAGCTTTTTTTTCTTTTTTCCCCCAAAACAAATGTATTTTTCATTCGTTTCATGGAATATGCGTATGATTATATTTATTTAAACATAAATTACCACACTCCACATCACCACAAAATTGCCATTTAAATATTTCATTTATAGTTTGCAGGAACCACAAGTGAATAGTTAAAAAAACTCGTTTGCATATCGCAGTATTTTCTAATCAGTCTCATAGTATTTAGGCTTATTGAAACAAGCCCACTTATTTATAAGCTAATTTGATGAGATTATGTCATTGATTGCTCCTTTTGCCTGAATTACTTAACGCTCTTTGTAAGGCATTAAGGTTTATTGTAAAGGACCTTCATTTAGGCCCCTTACTAAGGCCCCTTACAAATAGCCTAATTCAATTATGATAATTGATTGAATAGTTTTCTACACTTTTCTAATTAGCCTAAAAGAGTCAAGGATGATGGTATTAAGCCAAGAATTACAGGGCTGAATAAAAAAATCTAAGGAGGTTTTCAATCAGTCTTAGCAAATGTACCGTCAATATTCAAAATGATGGGGCATTTGCAAAGAGCCGTTATATCAAATGAGCTAATGACTATGCAACTAATATCAATCAAAAGCTGGATGAGCGTCTTAAATCGAAGTTTCTAAAATTTTCAATTTCGCACTCTTACCTTCCAAACCAGTTCATCTTTCTAATTTCTTTACATCATTCTTTTTTTTTATTAAATAATTAATCCTTATTTTTACTTATTGGTCGTTAGGTGTGACAAGATTTCCTGACCACGATGCATTTAGCACAATAATCGTCAATTTTCGAGGCATCCGGCAATACTCTTAGCACAATTTTAAATGCTTCATTCTCTCACTGTTTGTGATATCGAATGCTGCCAAATTATTATTACAAATAAAAACAAAAAAATTACAATTTTAAAAAAAATGAGAAACATTTTTCGATAGCAATACGGAATTTAATTTATGCATGACTAATGCAGAAGAATCAAAGTTAAGCTAAGCGGAATTAGTTTTTAATAATCGAATTTTTTTTCTCGAACTTAGTTTAAAATAGTATTACAATATCTTTTTATCTTTGTTTCATCATTTTGTCGTCGCATTCTACAAGACGCTACCTTTACTTTATGATTCAATATTTTGAAATGCTGGTTCAGCAAGAAGCTAAAATAGTTCTAGTTTCAATTTACGTAAGTGGGGATATAACAAATTATATTAAATGTAATCAACTTTATTATTCAATTATAAATTTAACGTAAAATATGGTTTAAACATTTTTTAAGCTAAAATATTTTATTTCACTTAAGAAAATAGAAACTGCTTCTTTCACATTCAATATTTTTAAGTTAAATTTCCGAAAGGGCATCAAATACAGGTATGCTCAATATTAAAACTATAAGAAAACTCATCTTAAAGCTAAACAAAAAAATAAAAACTTTAAAAAAATGAAAGAAAAAAAATTCCTCGTAAGCGAAATCAAATTTACTTTATATTCCAGTAATGTACACCACCTCAAAGTTAAACGAAATCAGATTTTTATAATCGAAATTCTCCTTCGAACCTCCTACTCACAGGATCCAGTATTCTGTTTGAAATAGTCTTGTAAGACAACCGATCAATTTCCCTTCCTTCTATCATCTTGCTATGAAATCTGGAACAAAAGGGCTCAATAAGACGTTAACTTTTCTTTCTGTTCCGAGATTATGAGATGCCGGAACACCAGGTGAATAAAATAGTTTTTCAATCTCAGTGGGTGGGAGTAAGGGAAAAAAACTACAAAATAAAAACTAAGCATTCTCTCAGCAATGTTTTAAAACACACAGACTTAACTTTGCCGTCATATCATAGCCGAAGCAGTATTTCCCATCGTTATTTACCCGTACAAAAAAAGTAACAAAAAAAAACCTTTCTAAATAAGATTTTATATTTCTTATTCTCTGTACGAAATGGTGGCCCTTGGAAAATGGAAATTTAAAGACTTTCTTTTCATTACTGAAATAATAAACAAACATGGATCTCCTACGGGGTAATGTCAATATTTAGGCAGAAAAGAAGTTAACGGTGAAAACATCTTTTCTCTTTCTATATAATGGTGAATGAATTGCTGTTGAAGTTAGTACTATCGACGAACAAATGTTTGTTTTTCTGAGGAATCACAAGAATAAGTTTTCTTTAACTACAGTGGAATGTGTTTTCTCTTTCCCTTTTTCATGCATAAATAGATTGAGTTTATAAATTTTTGATAGCCTACAACTGCATAAACATTTAACGTAATGTAAAGCACAATACAAGCATTAAAATTACGCTGTTATTAATATCATAACAAGCATTCAAAAATGTTTAAAAATAGATTACATCTTAAAAAAAAGTAAGCCTTTATCAAAAATATTGTGCACTTTTAGAGTAAATATTTGTTTAAGGTGTTTTTCTAATATACAGCAGATTGTGCTTTTCCATGAGACTAGTTAAATATTATGTTTATTGATAGTGTTCTAAAGTATTGTATAAAAGCTCACAGTGAGTAACAACAGCTTGTTGATAAGCTTCATGACCGGAGCTTTTAAATTTTTTAGTTTTAATACATCTTAAAATTATATATATAGGGGACAAAAATAGTTTTCTTTTAGTTTAATAGATACGACGAAAGTATGGAAATATTGAAAATTAACTATTTTGTTTGAGAGTAATTGTTTAACAATTTCGTCTGTAATTGCTTACAAATGTGACGAGTTGGCGAGTTTTTACAGCTGTCTTTAGTGTTGCTCTTCATCTGAAGAAACTAAAGATAAAGATAAAATGTTGTTAAAGATATGCATGTATGTTCTTAATAGCGCAGCAGAGATATTTATATTTTAATTTTAGTTTAAATTTATGTTTAAACAGTATTAAATAATTTTATAATATATAATTTTTGTCAGCTCCTCTGTTAAGCCTAATTTGAACACGCTTTATTATTCTCTCTGACGCGTTTGCTTGATTTACAAACTCGTTTCATTTTAAGAATTAGAATTAGTGCATATATGCTAATTGAATTACTAACTCTTAATTTAAATTGTCTCGTAAAAATAATAATTTCTAAGTTTTATATAGATATCATATCTCACTGTAATTATAAGTTTTAGTGTTACTTAATAACCATATATGGCAGTAGTTTTACTACCGTTACTTGTACCGCCGGTACAAGTAAAAAGTACGTACTTTTACTTGTACTTCGTTACTTTTTAAATTTAGTACTTTTACTTGTACTTTCGTTACTTTTTTAGGGAAAAAGTACAAGTATTTGTAACGGAAATGTCGAATGAAATCGTTACTTTTTTCTAAAACTCGGTAAGCTTTCTAAAAAAAAAAAAAAGCTTTCGAAATGCAATTATTTTGCAAAATGAATAAAAATATTAATTAGCAAGTTATTTTCATTCATTTTCGAGTTTTATGCATTTATTTAATACATTTTAAATAAAAAATGTTGGATTTTGTTATTACGTTTTTCAATTTTCTTTTTGAACTCACTAATAATACATTTTTGTCTTAATACATTTTTTACTAAATACATTTTTACCTAGTACATTTTTTACTAAAATTATGTTTATGCCCGACCTTGTCAAACAACGCCCAGTCAAATCTCTAAGAACTTCAGAACTATTTGTGCTACTGAAAACTATTATAATTACTATTTTAACTCTTGAAAACTCGAAGGTATTAATTTAGCCGCTGATACTAAAATTCGTTTACAAATTTTAATTATTCCGTTAGGCAGAAATGTTCGGAAAATGATTTTCTCGCATGACTTCAGCATTAGCCATTGTTACAAATAAAACTGTAGACTGTTCTGTTTCAACTTATACTGCACATTCAATTATTTTTTACTAGCTCAAAGATCACAAAGCTATCTGAAACCCCGTGTTTGCTTTGTTTATGTTTGTGCTTTTAAAACGCGTTTCTATAGAGTAAAACAATTTTAAATCAATGGTAATTTAAATAAATAAAAATAATAAACTAAAAATTAAAATCAATAGATAAAATTTCTTTTTCGTGCAAATCCATAAAAAGTTTGATATTAAAATTATATTTGATTTTAAAATTATATTATACGATTATATTATAAAATTATATTATAATATTCTTCCGAATTTAAAAATAAATTAATGTCCATAACTTTCAAAATTAAAAATAATTAAATAAATAACAACAATTTTGCAAAAACATTAAAGAACATAAGAATATTATTCAATAAAATTTTAGGTTACTTTGAATTTTCGATTTCCTAGAAATGTACTTTTAAATCGTTACTTTTTTTGTTCAGTACTTATACTTTTACTTGTACTTTTTACTCGTTACCATTTAAAATAAGAACTTTTTACTTTTTACTCGTTACTTTTTTAAAAAATACTTGTACTTTTACTCGTTACTTTTTAAAAGTAACGTTGCCATATATGTTAATAACAAACATGGTGGTTGGTGGCGGCTACTTTACATCAAGTGGTTTAAAAGAACATTCGAAGTGTTTCACGGCACCCGGAAGTATTCTTGAGTTTCGGTGAAGTAGAATCCTTCGTGAAACATCACTTTAGTGATAAATAGTTGCCATAATTTTCGGTGTCCATATACGCGAAAACTTTTTACAGTGTATAATTCTACTTTTTTATATAAAAAAGTTCAAATAAGTAGTAGGAGCAACCTAACTATACGGAAAAAAAATTCTGGTAAATTTACCAAACTTGACAGGTTATGATATTTCTGATAAAAAAAATATCTGATAAATTTTGAATGGTTATGACATTTCTAGCAAAATAACAACTACGTAATTTTGGTAAATAAAACCAAAATATACGGTATTTAAACTATTCATTCAGTAATTATTACATTCGTATGGTTATGGCTTACAGAAAATTTAGATTTTCAATACTATAGTTCTTATTACCACACAGTTAGTACAAATATGAAACTGGAGAATATGGATATGGAGATGGAATGAATATGGAGAGAAAATTTAAGAGAATAAATGGTTTTTACGTCTTTCTCAAAAGTAACATGATACAATTACCAAATTTTAATACCAACCAGCTAGGTAATAAAACCATAATTTATTGTTAATTTTGCCAAAAGTCTTTTCCCAGTCAATTCAGTAAAAATGACTTCGATTTTTGATGTCCTCATAGATCCAAAAAAATTTTCAATTTTATCATATTCTGGTAGTTTTGACAATTTTATTTTCATTAAAGCTTCAAATGTATCAGTACGGATCCATGGGTCTATGACGCCATCTCGCCATGGATTTTTCAATTGTATAATCATAATTTTCATGAACCTCGTGGACAACTGCTTTGGGGGTATTCGGCATTTCCTCAATCAAAATAATTATTTTGTTTGCAGTAATATAAATAATAATTCAAATTTTGCAAATGTTATTCACATTGCCTTTAAAAAGTTCATTATATTGAATCAATCCTTATTCTACATAATTAAGTCAAAATTTGCTTGCGGTATTTTTCTTATATAAAAGTGATATGGTTTCTTCCTTTTTTTAAAAAAAATGATCTTCTTTTCTTAAAAATTATGTCATAAAACAAGTTAACATACACTGACGGAAAAAAATCTCAACACCAAGAAGGAGTTGTGCTGGATAAACTAAATTTGGTAGGCTTGTTTATACAACTAAAAGATGAAGTCTATTTAAATTTTGCGCTTGGAGCAGAAGTTTGGATTTAGTAACCGTCAATGAGCATGTGCTAATCAGGGTTGCTTCAAATACATATTCTACAGTTCGTGAGCATTATTTCTAGTTGAATTTTAACTTAGTGAGTTGCTTTTAGTCAAGAATGCCTATAAGGAGAATGAAGAAGCCATTGACCTTAAGCATGGTCGTATAAAAGACCAATGAGAATGTGAATTCTTTTTCAGTGATATTGTGGAAAGTCTGGGGAGAAATGTGTACACTGTGTATGATTTGATCTCATTTTTTAAACGTGATTGAACAGCCGACCCAATTTTTTGAGTTTACACCTATTAATGTGCAACTCTGTAGCCTTTTGAGTTTGAAACCAATGCAGAAGACAACGGAACTACTGGATCAAGCATTGGGCGAAATTTGCCCTCTTGGAGGACTTTTTGATGTAACTACTCCGCATTTGCGTTACATGAAGAAGAAAATCCCGAAAATCATACACTGTTAGCCTGATGGCAAATAAACTCTAACCGGTGATCAGCATATCTCTGAAGATATTTTATGTCAGCACTGTGATCAGTGCAAGCAGGATGCGGAATGCATGTCCTCCAGCCATCACTGGGATTCGATCACGGGTTCACCTCATTGGAAGTCGAACTCTCTATCCCTTAAGCCACCATGACTCACTGTGCATAATTTAAATTTTCTTATAACCATCGCTGAACAGCGTACCTAATTCTGGGTTTACGGCTAGTAATGTTCAACTACGCAGCCTTGTAATCTTGAACCCAATCCAAGAGACAAGGGAACTTAACGTAACGACAAGGGGACTCTAACCCAAAATTCGCTTTCCACTGAGGATATTGTTCGTCAGCACTGTGGCCTGTGCAAGCCAGAGGAGGAATGCATGATTGTTGGTTGTGCATGATTGTTAGCAGCAGTGGTCAAGGGAAGGTACTGCTTCAGGAAGACCGGGTTCTGGGCTGCCACATGGCTTTACTCGGCGAAAAGAACGCCGTGCATGGTACATGGCTGTGGCTCACCGTACTGCGCCTGCATTAGAAATTCGAGTTGCAGTTTACACGGTAGTGATACAATGAACTGTTACAAATCGGCTACTTCAAGTACAGCTCGTTTCAGTCTTTATGCGGGTGAATGACCACTTGGACCATTCTGTGAAGAGACCGAGGATGTGCGGTATTGATCTTCGTTATACTGTTCTATCGCTAAAGGCTTGATTTCGTGCGCAGATCATCGGGCTACCGAAACGGGGATGCCAGCCCCTCTGCAGAAGATCAAAATTGTGATGGTAAATCTTTCGGAACATCCTCAGGGATGTTTCCCAGACCGTCGTTAATAGCCCATTGTGCAGCTCTAGTGTGACGTAAATAAACTGCAACTAATACAACATCTACAGCTCCGAGCGAGACGCCCTGCAGCTTGCATTCCACTCCCTCCAAACAAATACCGTTTATGACGTACGTGATGTCAAGTTAGAGCTCACTGGAGGACAGGTGGAGATCTATTGCGCTTTTTGATGAAAGTCTTCTGCCTTTGATGCTTGTGATAGCCGTATATTAATCAAAATGTGAACGCCTGCTCCCCACCTGTTTCCGGCCTAGATACACTGGACCCAAACCAGATGTTATAGTCTGGGGATCAATTTCCTTTGATAGAAAAAGCACTATCGTGGTCATTCCAAATCCTTTTACTGTAAATTTTTACGTCTATCTTTTAATTAAACCTGCTTTGTTGCTATTCATTAGCAGCATTCAATGGGATATTTTCCAACAGGATAACGTTTGCCCTCATACATCTGTTGTAACTCAACATACTCGATAGAATGTCCACATGTTGCCGTGGCCTTCAAGAGCACCAGATCTTTCACTAACCGAGTGTGTATAAGACATCATTTTACGACAACTTCAGCTTCATCTACAACCAGCATTAACGATTCCCGTGTCGACTGACAAAGTAAAGTACAACAGTCAAGGAACTCCATGTCTCAAAATGACATACAGTATTTGTATGACACAATTCATGCCAGTTTGCATGTTTTCTTTCAAAATTCTGGTATTCGCACCAGTTATTAATGTATCAATATTTCACATCTGAAGTGGTTTTTCTCTTAATTGGATTAACCTGTGATTTTAATCAAATAAATAAGTTAATCAGACAAACGCGTTGTCAAAATTTAATTACTCTGCAATAATGGTTTACTGGTATTGAGATTTTTTTCAGTCAGCGAAGTTTATTTCTGTTAGTTTAACCAAATCTTTCATACCATACTTCAATATAAACTGATATAATTAAAATTTAATAAAAATAAAACAAATTCTAAGTAAGTAAATTTATTGAAATCGTTTTAAAAAGAAATAAACGAAATCAAATTATTAAAAGACTGTCACTACATTTATGTAATATATCATTTGATGTAAAAAAAATAAATAAGAGATATATTTGTTTCGAAAAAAGAATTAATTATTGAATCAGTAAACCGCATACATTGATACTTACGACTAGTTAATCGAAGACAAACAGTGACCTTCTGTGATCTTTGTTAAACTACGGGATCTATTTTAATAGCCCTTTCAGATATATTTGTGAGGTTCTACGAAAACAAATCAAGCTTTTTTATTTTCAGATATCTCGTACACGAATAGTCATTAGTTCTTCAGTGGCGTTATTGGCATCGCCTATCTATCTTGAAAGCTGTTGCCACACGGTGGTCACTGCTTTGATGGCCAGCCATCGGCCGATTGGTTGGGTGCTTTTTATTATTACATCCACTTTTTTTTTATCCCTGCTCTCTTTCCCATTGAGGCCTTATGGCCATGACTTGCTACCCTTGCAGGATTGAGGTGCCATATTTTCCTCTTTTTTCCCTATTTGTTCGGGTTAGAGTGATGCGTCTGTATCATTTTATTTTGTCTGATTCTATTTTCTTTTATTCCGCCTTCAATACGAATGCGAGTTAGACTACTTAGATAACGGCATAGTTTTATTTTTTTTGCTGTCTTTTTTTCCTTCACTGGATGCGTGTTAAAGCGAAAATTGGGATATACTAGATGCTGTCGGGTAATGTCAAAGCAGCTTATGTATCAGGGTTGTTATGAGTTGTAAGTGAGTTCGTATTTCTTGTTTGGTGAACTAGAAGAAAAGGAGGGAAAACAAAAAGTCCGGCTATATATTAACTCAATTTACTTTTGGCAATGTCGTAACTTTGCGATGCTTAACTGTTATTAGATATTTATAAATTGCTTTACTTTTTCCTTTACAAAACATTCAATTTCCTCGCAATTTTGTTTTACATATATTTGACATACAACAAGGTATATATATATATATATATATATATCTTTAGATATTGTTTTATTTTTTCTTTTGCATAAAATTCTATCTCCTGGTTATTTTGTATTATATATACTTGACATACAATGATGTATATCATATGTATCGTAAGCAAAAGATCAATACTCAACATTAAAAAAGAAAAGATAATATGATCCCACTTAGCAGCAAGATTACGGCAAACATTATATTTTCACATTCATTAGGTTGACATTAATAGGTTTACTGGTTTATCTTTTCTTATGCTTAGTAGAGATATTTATATGCCAAGCTTGCTTTTTTAAAGAAAATGGAAAAACCTTTACAAAAAATCTAATGTGTTAGCTTTTACTCTAGACATAGTTTTTGACTTGCTTTTATCTAGATTTGCCCAGGATCTGAAATGTATTACTTTGCTTGCGTCGTGAACTTGATGATCAGGCCAACCGTCATTTTTAAAGTGTTAAAGAAAGTTTACAAACGCTTATGCAAATAAACATTGTTTCAGAGAGGGTTATAAAATGTAAGACAAACATTGAGAAGGCGAATTTATCTTCGGTTTGTAAACACTTTTTACTCCTAATTTGCGTATGATGACTACTCCTCGATTTCAAAGGGTTTTTCAATCTTGATATAAAAAGGTTGTTTATGTAAACTTAATGCTAAATGCTAACCACATAGCACGTAATCTAGAACAGTTAAATTTAACATTATTCCAATCTTGCATGGTTTATTTGCAAATATGGATGTTTTGTTGGATTGTTGTTGGAACCTTGTTGGGTTTCGTGATAAAGATTGTTGCTGATATTATAATCAGTCTTACACTGCAATCTGAGGATAGATTTGAAGCCCCCCCCCCAAATAAAAAAAAATAAATTGAAAAATTAATTTTATGAACATAAAAATATGCATTCTTGAAAACGAAAACTCATTCAGCTTATCGGCCGAGTAACAATCCAAGTTAAAGCCCATGATCTTTGCTATCACGACAAAGTAGCACCCAAAAGTTTGAAAATGCTTAAACTACAAGCTCCAATCCAACATTATGACAGCTCAGTGCGTCAAATGCTTCTTTATTTATAGAACACATATTTAAAGAACCGATTTTTATCGAATTATTTTATCATTATTTTTCATTATTTTAATTTTATTATTATTATTAAATATTATTTTTTTTAAATGTTTATTGGCTGTAATAATAATAATGGTAATAATAACTCAAAAGAGTGCATTTGTTACTACGTAAACTGAAGTGAAAAGCAACGTGAATTAAGTACAAAATTTCTATACTTGATTTGGTGCTTTATTCACGGTGTTTTCACCTTAATTATAATAATAATAATTATTATTATTATCATTATGCATTTTATGATTTACCCATGCGTTGAAAGTGTTATTATAAGCATTTTGATTATCTATTAAAAAATTTTAATTTTTAAAGAAACAAATCAGAATGCAAAAATTAAATTTGTCCTTCACTTCTAATTTTATAGAAAGCTTTTAAAATATTAAAATATTTCGCATGCTCCCTTTTAAGATATGAAACTAAAAACACATAGTTCTTTCCTAAAACTTTCAAGTAACTTAAGCACAAAATCCCCGAAAAGTAGAAAAGAAAATGTGTTAAAAGAACTTGGAACAAAATAATACACATTCTTCTATCTAAGCAGAAAAACGCAAGTCGCGATATGTTTTCTTGCTATTTTGCATGTTTTGCATTTCTTCCTATTTTTCATTCGAGGAACGGAATGTGATGCTGTGCTGCGAATGGAGTAAGAAATCAGCTTAAGGCCACTTAAGGTTGGGTTTGGACGAAAGAAAAAGAAGAAAAATTCTACCCATCTATACGTTTGCTTCAGTTCTCTGCTATTTATTCCATTCTGGAAATTCTTCGCCTCCCATGCATCGAGTTTCTTTCGTGGCAGATTTTTACCACCACTTTGGAAGAGATCTCTTCCATGGGACATACAAAAGAGTTCACACCCTTGGGCTACCAAAGAAGAAAATTGCTATATAGAAGACGAGATGCATTACATGTTTTACAACTGTACGCTATCTTTTTTGGTGAAAGGACTGAATATGGGTATATTTCCCCAAAGAGGGCTCACGTGTGTATTACTTGAAGTATGGGAGCATTTATGTCTCTATGGGAAACAAAGAAAAATATTCTTATTCGGGCTTTTAAGTGCGCTTGAGGGATAAAATAAAGGTAAAAGGGTGAAAAATCTCCAGAGTATAAACCAAGAGTGGATTTTTTTTCCCTTTTGATAGGGTTTTGCTTGGTGAACTTGTTATTTTAATAACACATTGTATTGCATTCTTCATCGAAAAGCTTCAGAAACATTTTAATAGAGTCAGAAAGTAGTTTAATTGCTTGAAAACACACAACAGTAAGGTAAAAATGAGAAAAACCTGCCAAGTATAGGCCTAGAGAGTATAAACAGAAAAATCTCCTGAGAACAAACTTTTTTTTCTTTTTTGATAAGGCTTAGCTTGATAAACATCTTCTTATTCTTTAACGAAAAACTCTAAAAAAGCATTTTTAATAGTGTCATAGAATAGTTAGATTGGCGTCACTCCAGTACAAATTTTGTATTAGGAATTTAAGATTTTTTATATCACATGGCCTTAAACTAACTACTTAACTTATTTTTAGTTATAATTAGTAAATTAACTAGATATTTTTTCATTGAATTTATGAGGAAATATATACTTACTACGTATATTATAGATATATATATAATAGTAATAGTAAAGAACTTTAATTTGTGCCAAAATATAAACTGGAAGAAGAAAACTGGGAGATAATGAAGAAAATTACGAATAATCTACAACAAGGAAAATAATTATTGTTGAATAGGAAACCAGCTTCAGAAAGGCAATCAAATAAAATAATCAAAACATGTGTGCTGGGGAAAAGGTGAAAACTGGTAATTTCAAGCTGTAGAAATTAAAATTAAAATAAATCCAGTATTTAGAAAAAAAATGGAATACTAGATATGCCTTCAGCATTTTTCAAAATATGACAGGAATCCTAGAAATTTCGGTCAGTGCCTGAAAAGGATAGCTGAAATTTGTTTTTAAAAAAATCCTTCAACACTAATAAATATTGTCAGATATATTATTCGATTCATTTTGCTTTTTATCAGGAACTGCCGAAAGTAGAAAAGACAAACTTACATGATTTGAATTTTCAATTTGAAGTCTAAAATCTAAATATTGTCCTCGAACATTAGGACCAGTAATTTTAATAATTAAATAAACTAGCCGCACTATCTAAAAGGCAACATTAAAAAAAACTGTCTTATAATTATAATTCTTTCCAGAAAGAGGAAAAATAATTGAAAAACTTTGATTCGATAGACAGATAACCATATTACATTTTTAAAACTATTGTAATATTGCCAAATTTATTAAATTATTATATATTACAAAACGTGTTAGTCTAGTATGCTAAAATTTAGCCCCGATTTATAATGGTTCTTAATATTTCAATAGGTTCGAATATCTAAAGCAAGGTAAATAAAAAGTAAACCAATATTTGAAGCAATATTAAACTAAATATGTAAAATAACTTAATAAATAAATAAATTAAAAATGAAAAAGAAATAAAAAAATAGTCTAGTTGAAAAATTTATAATTGTTTCCAATACAAAATTTACAAATACAAAACTATTTTCCAATAGAAAAGCATTGAAATTATTTTTTAAATGAATTTCAATAGGTATATTTAAATGTCTAACGTAATTGTGAAAACTTCTAAGACGTAGAAAACTTCTTTTTTTAAAAAAGAAGTTAGATTAAAAATTTGAATGCGGAGCCAAATCAATTCTTAAATTACTACGAATTGTCTTTTCTGTAGCCATTGTGCAAAGCAAAATAAGAAAAATTTGATATTAAACAGGTTGAAATGTTAAGGGAAGGAATAACGAAATAAAAATGTTTAAAGTTTACAGATCAATTTCATGCTTGTTTTATGAAAAGAATGAAAAAAAAATAGTCTACAAGTAAGCACATTAATCATTGTCAGATGGTATTGGATTTCACTTAATATTTCTTGAAAATCACCATACATATTTTTATGGCTAGTTAGCTTTCCAATCTAGGATTGTTTCGAAATTCTCTCTAATTTTAGATTAAAGCCTTGGACTAATGATAGTATGTTTCTTTTCAATAATTATTTAATTTTAAAAGTGTAATTTAAAGTATTAAAAAAATACATTTGTTATCAAACATTATTTTTGCAAAAATGTTTTTGCAGCATATTATGCTTAACTCTTCATTGCATTAATTGGTAATTCCCTGGTACAAAATGGTAAATCGGTTTTTTAATTTCATATGGTCTTATAACAATTTTACCATAGGTATGTTCATTTCATATTTATTCTTTAAAAGCTTTCACTTCATATGAAAATAAATTAGATATTTAATAAGTATTTTAAACACCCGTAAAAAGAAAGTACTCAAGTTGGAAAAACAGATAAATGCCAAATTCATTTACCACATATAAATTTAATAACAATGTGAGAGAATTTATTTAATATTTAAAAATTTACAGTATTTTGGTGCATCCAACAAATGGTTTGAAATTAATCTAGCATTTCTTAAAGTTTATTCATTTCATTGAATTCCCAATTCAATTCTAAAATTCACGGAACACCATGCCTAACCACTGTCTTTGTTATGAATACGCTGATTATTTTCTCTGTACCTACATCCACCAATGCAAAACTTATGAATATTTAAATCATCTATTAATTCCTTGTTCATTTAAAATGGCATTAAAAATTCACATGCAGTCTCATTTAAGCATAGTTCATGCATCATAACTTTAAAAATCGATTACAAGAAGCGAACAGCGTTAGATACCATTTTGATCTCTTAAAAGCACATACACTTACGATTTATAAAACTGAACTTTACTTGGTAATTAATGGAACCCTCATTAGAGAGACTGCTTCTATAGATTAAATTTTCTCCTCAGAAGGACTTCGGCTTCTGAAGTTAATAAGGAAAAGGGAAGTCCGAAAGGAAAGGCCTAATTAGTAGAACGGATAGACTTGCCCTAACCACAGTCTCTTGCCCGGGTATGTTTCCTTTCATTGCCTAGTCTTGTAGGTCAAGTAGAAGTTCAGTAGTAAGAGTGAGATGTCAGTGTGTAGACCGAAAGCAAGAAAAATGTGATTAAATTTCATTCAGTTTAAAATTTATAATGATGGTCAAGGAAGGTAACATCAGTTTCAATCAGGGAATTTGGAAAGATTCATGAACAAGCTCTCATTTGTAAAATTTTCAGAGAACTAATGCTGCCTTTGAACTAGTTTTACAGCTCATATATTAAAGTATAACAAAGTGGAGGAATTATTGCATAAATAAAAGCAATGATAATAAAATATGTTGAATGTTTCAGCATAAATGATGTATTTCTTAAAATTTACTTTAAAGTCGCAAAATCGTTATTCAATTAAAATATCAATTTTAAAAGATCTTTTGAAATTCGAGCAAAATTTTTAAATTTGGCCTTGAATACAGCAAATTTATGTTATGTTGTTTTTTTTCATTACTATCTAATATTCTGCGTTTGCATTTAATAAATTTTATTTTTCTTGGTAGTCCTACATGTTACGCAAATTTCGTAAAGTAAGCCTTTAATTTATGCAGTCAACTTTCGTCTTTGTGAAAAAGTCCAGTAATCGTAATAGTAGTGATCTTCAAAATTAGAACAGTTAATCATTTATTTATACATCCAAATCCCATCTTTGTAGTTAGTACCCAGTGTCCTTAATTGTAGCGAATATCAGCAAAATTATTAGAGTTGATCATTAAAATAAACGTCAAGCTTCTTAACGCTTTTAGGGAGTTCACACACTGTTTCTCTGGCATTACATCATCAGGATACGGGCACAGAGGTATCGGGTTCGTTCCCATCCAGCACCAGAAACAGCTCTCTTTCAGTACCCACTCAAAGGTGAATATAGGCAAAAACTCAGCAGATCGCAGTGCTATACTATATCACATGATTTTGCGCATACCTTGATTCTTTAAAAACGGGAAAACTCGATCCGAAAATAATTTTTACGAATACATTGTTAGTTAACTGCCAGTGGTCCCATCATTTACGGGAAAACTTTACTCCCAAACTTTTATTTTTAAGGTCACTATGGCTTTGCGGGTATAAATTTATTTTTATAGTCAATGAATGGAACACTTTTTGCCAGCCACTGACTGTAAATTAGTGGTACAATTTTTTACAGAGGAAAAGGATGATACAAACAGCATGTGTCATATATATATATATNATATATATATGTGTGTGTGTATGTATTACAGTCGATCATCTTTCTCATTTAATAATAAAATTGTAACTACCACAACCTTTTACTTACCTTACCTTACCTTAATTGCAACTTGTAACTTATTGAATTCAATTTAACATAGCATTTTCTTAATTTGCTGCCGGGTATACTGTTTCTCACTTATGGCGTCACGCTCACTGCATCTCAAAGTAGTGACTATCATTTTACCAGAACGTAACATCACAACATTGAATTATACCATCTAACTATATATTGAATTGGAAAAATCACATCTAGTACGTAATATGGATTGCGGTGTAATCTCTAATCTCTTGAGTGCAAAATTTTATGGATGAGAATACCAAGTAAAATAAATGTGGTGAAAAACTGAGACCTTACTTAGAGTACCTAATACAAAACTTTTCTAGATCTATCAATGTAAAACCACCCCCCCCCCCCATGCATTGTATTGCTCTGTTTTTTTTCTCATGCAGTACACACGTTCTCAAAATATATTAAATAATGACGCAAACTACCCTGTAAAAATTGTGGTGTTTAGTTGCCCCCATTATTGCTGTTGAGGTAAACAAAAAATATTTTACTCTGTCTCATTTCTAGACTCATTTTTAATTTTTTTTCACTGCTATAGTTTTATTTATTCATTTTGTTTGTTCGTTTACTGACAATAAATATTTTCATGCAAACTATTATAAATTTATAGCCTCATTGCAAAAATCGATTAAAAACCTAACATATTTTTAACAATATATTTGTTCTAATTCCTTCAAACAAATGTTATTTTATGAAATTTATATAATTCCTTGCACGATAACTATAGTTTTATGCTTAAAATGTATTTAGGTTATCTGAAATTGATGTTGATATTGATTCTTTATTGAAAATATTCCTTTAGAACAGGGTACGAAACACAAGCAAAGTTGTTACAGTAGAAAACTTACGGATACAACAGACTAAATAATACAGCATTTTACTTGCGATTTTATGCTTTTATTTAAATTATATAATATGTAATTGTAAAAAAAAATTTTTTATAAATGTCCCTAAATTAAATAAGGTTACAAAATGCAGTTCTAATTTTAATTCATTGAAGTCATATTTAATTAATTAAACTCTAAAAAAAATTATGAAATTAAAAAAAACTTAAAACTTGGAAATATTTTTAATTTATAAAGATCAATAATAAAAAGGCAAAACGGAAACTGTTAGTTCGAAGTATTTAATATTGAACTGAATTGAATAAAGACGATAGGTAAATTTCATATTTTGTAAATTATGCTTTTAATACACTTTTAATAGCTTTGCATATTGCAAACATAGAATGAGTTATTTAATATTCCTGTTCTCTTAACTTACAAACTTCATGAAACTGAATATTTTTACCCTTTTTAATAACAAACTTACTTATTTGCATGCCTACTACTCGTACATATTAATCAATAGAAGGAAAACTTCGCTTTCATCGAACCAATAATTATGGTTTAGGTTTACCTTCCCATTGACTTCACAAAAATATAGAAGGGAAATGTTAGGCGTATGAACTCTGAAAGCTTGTTGTTTGTGGACACTAAATATAATAACAATTCATTTTGTTGAGAAAATATGTTCTATTTGTTACCACAAGTAAATAAATTAAACGTTTAGAATTATCTTACCCTCTTTAACTGCACTGTAAGAAATAAGGTATGAAGTATCAGGCACTTCGGATTCATCATCCGTGAAATACACTTTACAGACCGTAATTTTTATAGCAATATTTTTTAAGCTAGAGGGATTCAGAGAATTTTTTGGTAATTATTACTATATTACGTATATCAGATTATTTGTTCCCTAACATGTTCCGGTAAAAATGGATTTTCGATAAAACGTACCGGCCCCTTGACTGCTGATACTTTGATTTGAGTTTTACTAATACTTTGATTTGAATTTTTCTAATACTTTAAAACTTTCATTTGAACTTGATTCTGAATTTTTTACCGTTCGTTTATTCTCTACAGTTTTAAATAATTTACATGGGATTTACAATAAACACTTATAATTCTATGCATTATAATGTATTTTTAAATGAAGTAAAGTTTTAGCAAAATATACTATGTTTAAACATATGGTATTTAATATATCATATATCTGCATCATGTACTTACCATTCATATTTATATATCATTTAGCATGATTAAAAATAATAATATTAATAATAAATAATATTAATAATATTAATAATAAATAATATTAATGATAAATAATATTAAAAATAATTATTTATCTGTAATCTAAAAGTATACGAATTGAAATAAATTTCGTTTTTATCTTTTTAAAAATTTATAATGCTAACATTTCTCTAAAATTATATAACATCTTTAACTGCATAACATTACAATTTAATTCAATGCTAGCAATACGTAAAATAATGTTTAAGAAATCGAGAATAAATTCTCAATAGCATTACACAATGCATACAATTAATTGTTTAATATCCATATTCCCATAACTTACAAATTTCTAATACTCGACGAACTGAGTTGGTTTTCTCATTCTGCTTACAAACTGACTTATTTGCATGCATATACATATTAATCAGCAGAAAGAGAACTATGCTTTAATCAAACCAGGAATTATGGTTTAGATTTGACTTCCCATTCGCTTTGCTAAAATATAGATGGGAACTGGATGCTTACATACTTTGAAAGCTTATTCTTCATGATAATCAAATATAATAACACTTCATTATGTCCAGGAAGTTTGTTCTATTCGTTTCTACATGTAATTAAACCAAGCGTAGAAAATGATTACACCCATCGCAACTGTTTATTCTCTTTCGTTTGGGGTAATTTACGTGGGATTTACAAAGCAAGAACGATATTCATCGAAATATGATTAGAAACTTATTTCATAATTAAACTTCAATTAACCTTCGGGTCAACGCGTATCTCCCTCACCAGGAAGTTTTGTTTACAAGCAAAAATGGTATATGATTAAAATGAAATGAATTGTATTATTTTCTAGCAATAACTATTTCCACTTGGAACAATAATAGAAGAGTGCAGAATTTAAATTTTAATATATTTGAATAAATGTGCAAATGGAAAAGTGTTAATTTGAACTATATAATTAATATTAATTATCTTATGTATTCCATAATTGTATTTGTTTATGTAAATATAACATGGAATTAAATCGTAGCATAAAATTGACTCTGTTAGAGATTGTTACACATTATGTAGCCAAATCCACTCTTTTTATGAGATTAAATTGAGATTACAAAAGAATTAGATTAGAAAAAAGATTAGAATTAGATTAGATTAGAATTCTTTGAGAAATTAAATTGAGTGTTTGAATCAATGCGCATAGTATTAAAGAATCAGTAAATATTATTATAAAGTGTAATACACTATTTGTTATGAGTGTTTAATACCATAATCAAACATAGAATTAATTGATGAAAATTATATAATGCATTGCACGAAATTACGGTAATTAAGTAAATTTGTCACACCTTTTCAATCATTTTTTCCGAAATATGTTAAGAAACAAGAAATTTGATCTACCGTAATTTTCGCAGCAATAATTACCTCAAAATTACTGAATCATTTTAATAAATAAATAATAATGTAAAAATTAAGGTTTAGTACTTTACAGTAAAAATGAATTTTACGACAAAATTGATTTCACGTATGCATCCAAAATGCTGGACTATATATCGTAGTTTGAACCTAACTCTTTTAATGTATATGTTTTCCCAAATTATATTAATTTGTAAATGGGATTTTATTTTAACATAGTGAACTCTTTTAGTGATAGTTATCCATACCTTTGCCATATTCATGCTTTTTAAGACAAAAGGAAATTGAATAATTTAATCAATAAGCATGTGAATAAAGGAATAGCAAATATGATTATTTAGTGCAATGCATGAATTGTTTTGCTTGTTTAATACCATAATTATATGCATAATTAAATGATTAATTTCATAAAATGATTAAAATGCAAATTCTATTTACCAACCATATAGATATGAAAACATATCTATCCACGTAGAAAGGGAAAAAATTAATAATTAAGCATATTAAGATTTATTGGGCGAAACAATACATAGGAAAAATCTACTTTACTGGTATAGGTATGAAACTCAGACGTATAAATTTATAAATACAAAACTGTAATTCGTATACATAAGACATTACTAATTTTTTAAATTGTTGGTCCTGTAGGTTTGTAGGTTTAATTTTGATTACTCACTCTTCAGAGGTAAGTTAAAAGTTCAAATATCCTTAGTCTGTCATATACCATATGCCAAATATGGAAAGTGTATTTAAACTGCATAATGAATGTAAGTAATCCTATGTATTCTATAATTATACTTATTGGTAAATGGAATTCAATAATTACATAAAATGGTGCTTTTAGTGATTGTTACTCAGTCCATTGCCAAATAAACTGTTTTGACTTAAGTTCGATCTCTTACTATTCAGCGGTAAGTTAAACGTTAATTGATCCCTACATATTCATTCATATACCTTATTTACTAAATATGTAGAAAAGTGTATTTAAACTACATAATTAATGTTAGTGTGTGTGTGTGTGTGTTATCCTATATATTCCAGAATTATATTTATTGGTAAATGGGGTTTCATAAGTACATAAAGTTGACACTTTTAGTGATTGTTACTCAGTCAATGGTAACGGTTTTGACATGCGTTGGATCTTTTACTATTCAATGGAAAGTTAAAAGTTAATCTCTTACTATTCACATGAATCAGAAATAACACATTATTTATCTGTATGTCTACAGTCTTGTGTTTTCCATACCACAAATTATGGAAAATAGGCTTTTACCTTCATATATTTAAGCCCAGTTTGTGAAATATGCTCATGTGCATAAAAAATGGATATACTATTTGAAATCAGCTCAAATTTTGGAAATTTGTTTTATTTAAAGTAAATTATAAAAATAAAACTAAACTAGTGGAGCTATTGGGAATATTTTTAGTGTTCAAATGTTTCTTTTGATTGTTTGGCCCTATCGTAATAATTTCTATAACGGTAACTTTTGTAATAAACGAAACCTTTAAGGAAACAATGCTTTTTGAAACACATTTCAAGTATACAAGTTTTATTAAGGTGGAGTTTAATAAAACTTGTTTACATAAATGGGAGTATTCAAACATCTGGGAAGCGATTTTGCTGAAATGTGTAGGCTTGACATAGCCTCTACTAGTATATATGCCATTTTTTGTAAAAAATAAAAATGTTTCTCAGATTAACCGAACAGAAAAATAATTCATTAAAATATTTTTCATTTTTTTGTTTAATTTCTGTTATTAATTATGGATTTGGTCACTTAAAGTAAGAGTGTATAAAATAAAGAAAAGAATGCAAAAAAATTGTATATCTTATAATTCAAAGTTCATTTATAAAACCAATAATGCAAAATAATATGTAATATCAAACTATATATGGCATATAATTTATAATTTTGGATATAAATTTTACAATTGTGTTTCTTTGCGTTTTGATATGTTAAAATACTATTTGCGTTTCACTATATCTTTTGTGACTCATTGACAGTAACCAGATAAAACTTTTTACCATTCTCTTGACTAATATCTTATAGAATGAGGCTACCCTCATTCCCATGTTTTGAGGATCCAGAATGCAAGTAAGTACATATTTTGTCTGATTTTTTAACTTTCGTAATTTTGTATAATAATGATTGCATATTAGTATGCAATAATCCCATCATTAGATTTTAAGTAATTAAAGTGTTTTGTTTTCTAACTTGCACGCTGTACATTTTTTTCTGACATTTAGGATAAAGTAAACAGACAATGCATTTTCCAAAAGAAAAAAAAAGAAACTCTAATCTATCGTAACTTATTCAATATATTTCATCTCACAAACTATTAAGATGATCTCATTGAAATCCGTTGTTAATTTTCATATAAAACTGTATTTTCTACAGATTTATTACAGTTCAAATTTTTTAAAGTCAAACTTCAACTGCTGTTCAAGGCTTATAAATAATCGAAATTAACATTTAAAAAAATTTACATCATTATCTAATGAAATGCCAAGACCCTTATTTGAGATCATAATTTGGTTAGTGCTAAACTAGCCCTGCTCTAGAGTACTATTACAATAAATTTTAACTGTTGATAGATTGTTTAGTTATTAAACTAAAATGGCCAAATTTCAATAAAATAATAATAATACTTTAATAAAACATTATACATTTCCAAGTTATAAAATTATTTACGAATAATTCCAAATAACATTTTACTTAACTTGTCTCATCATATTTTTTTTAGAAAACTGGCCTACACAACTAAAATTCCTCTTAATGCATCATTGAATAATCCATAAAAGATTGCCATAATTTTCTTGTCACTTTTGATACTGACGTTTCAATAATTATAAGACAGGCCAATCAAAATGTTCAATACACATCTTTCACTCATTTTGATTGGTTAAAATTAGTTCGGAATACATTGCTTTAACGACTGAACCTTATATTAATAATACGAATGATTGATGATAGATTGGATTTAAATTGATAAAGGAGTATGTGCTATGAAGTTTCGAGATGACAGTTTGATAAATCGCTCGACGACATTTTCAAATTGTATGAAGCTAAATGAGTAATATTTTAGGTATTATAAGATTCTACTGCACACATTTCTTTTCTAATAAAATGAAGCTTTGTTTTAAATGCCTGCTCTGTTTTTCAAGCAAGAATAAGGTTTTGTGCTTCGTATAAAAATACTGAGATGTATTATGATAATAAATAATAAGAATCATTAATTTAAAGTTGAAACTATTTTCGTTGGTTTCTTTCAGCAAATTTCTTTTTTAAAAAAAGTTCAGATTAAGGTTAAAAATAATGGTTAAGAACTTCATAATAAACATTATATAAATATCCTAAACATATTTGATATTAAAAGTAAATATTATATATTTCTTATTGAGTGTAATTAAATTAAAATATTTAGGAACTAAGGGTCTCTTTTGCTAGTTTTAACTCACCTACACTCAAAATTTCGTTCTGATTACAAAAGCAAAATTAAATGTAAAAATTTATTACTATTATGCTGAATCCAAGAATCTATCAACGTTTCCGAAACGCACGTGACATGCGGTTACCAATATAATTGTTAACAACGGGCCACTTCAACGAAATTATCTTTAAAAGCAACAAAGTTTTAATTTCATGCTACTTTATGTAATTATTATTTTCCATACGCATATATAATATTTTATGGTATAATTTAAAAATAATTATTTTGAAGTGCTGGGTATAATTTTTATGATTCATCATCCAATTTATATCAAACTGATATATTGTTGCAACTGGACTATAAAAAATATTGAATATTTTAAATTTATAGTTGTTTCTTGCTCAAATGGGTAAAACTATATATTAGTTTCGTTGAATCTTTAAGGCATTTAACTTAACATAAACCTCAAACATTTGATTTTGTTTCAGAACCAACTTTTTTGTAATCTAATTCTTTTGAAGAAAAACAATATCATGAAGCTGTTGGAAATTTAAGTTCTATTTGAATAAATAATAAAAAAAAAACAAATTAAAAAGCTTGACAATGAAATTTCAGAAACAGCTGGAACTAAGCTCATTTGGTTAAATATATGTTGTTTAATTGTAGTGTTAAATAAGGACATGTACTTTCCTCTCATTGATCAATAAAAGAAAATATGATAAATAAAAACATTTAGATATGATAGATAAATAATACGTGGTAGATAAAAGCAATGTCTGAAATATATATATTATAGAAATTTTTAATATAAGTTTAATGATCGGTTCACTTTTTTTAAAAATCTAAATTGCGTAAAATGATCTGAAATAAAAAATAAACTCTTCAATCATTCAAGCAAGCTTTTGAAAATCTAATTCCTGTATTATACAACGCAGAAATATATAATAACTGCAAAATTCATGTGCATATATTAATACAAACTACAATGCACTATGCCAATTAAATTATATAAGGTATAAACGGACGATTATCCTAATTTCGATTCTGTGTACGTGCATCAGTGTATCAAGTATTAAATTATCAATACGTGTTTGTCTATTCATTAGAAAGGATATACAGCAGTATGCAATGACTTATCATTTAATCTGTCTGCTTATTGGTGTAATTATACTATTTTTGAAAATATGTTTCTAATTTCAGTTTCAAAAAATATATAATACTTTTTACAAACATTTAATGCAAATTATTATAAAATATTTATCCAAATAAAATAAAAATAAGTAATTTAATAAGATATATACAGAAAGATGTAGTTGAATTATATTTTCGTTTAAATTTATTTTATATTCTTTTTATGAAAGAAAATCTTATCTTATTAAATCCTTTATAGTTTTAAATTTAATTATTTGCAAAATGAATTATAACATTTTAGATGGAAAGTCATCGTAATCAAATTTATGTATAAATACAAAAATTTATTTCACACGCAAAATAAATATGACTGCTAGAAAATTTAAGCCATTTTTTTGGAAAAGTGGAAAAGATAAATAAAATTTAATGTTATTGTTATTTATTTACTTCTCATTCTTTTATTTCAGAATTTGAAATTTATTTGATTATTTATAGTTATAATACCATTACTAAATTTTCAAGGGTATATTTTTCAATTATATAAAAGTTTAATTTTTGCTTCCTAAGGCTTTGTTTATTTATTTTTTCTTCACTTATGTACAAATATAACAGTTCATGCTCAACTAATTTTGAAGTTCACAGAAAGAATATAGAAAAAACTCCTTAAGATATAACAATAAATTATGCTTAAAATAATTGAACTCCAAATAACGAATTTGTTTTGTTATTGGAAAAATTAAATGAATAGTCAAGGTGATTATTTTAAAAATATTATAAACCTAATGCAATTTATTCAAGAAAAAATTGAAATTTTATAATTCAGAAGCAATTTCTTCCGTAGAATATAACAGCGAATTTAACTTTTTTTATGGCATATGTATTCAATTGGATTTATTCTCCCAATCTTCATGAATCTACAAATATGCAACTAAAGTAAGTATTTCATGTTCTCAAAATATGCACCATACATTAAAAAATTATATTTTATGCTAAAGTAGTCTTTCCTTATAATTTATAAATATAAATATAGGAAAATATTTACTTAATTTATTTGAAATTTTGCATATACTAGAAAATACAAAAAAAACGGAAAATCACGAAAAAAATCTGAATAGGTATTCTTTGCATTTTTTATTTTTTTATAATATTTTGTAATGTTTTTGCACTGTGTAACAAATTGAGTTTTCGAGTGAAATTGTATTTTAGAAATATGATTTGGAGTAAAAATGATAGTCACTAAATTTAATTTCAGAAACTTTATCTCATACTTGATTCTTTTCAGGATGAGAAAAATTCAAATTTATTTGAATAGAGTTTTACTTTCAGAAGTATTATTAGTATTGTAGGTTTGATTCATTCTTTTAACCCTGCTTTATTTTTTCATCAATCAAAGCTCATGTGATCTTAAGCTACAAAAAAGCATTTCTAAAAATTCTTTTTTGATAAAAGGATTTCATGCGTCTTGAACTTATATGTGCTGTTATTATATTTATTTTTTCCATCTTATAGAATTTTAAGAATAATAGAATTATCTCATTGGTAGAACACATTTTAGTTTTAAACAAAATATTTCGCCTCTATAATTAATAGAATTTGTAAAATAATAAAGCAATAATCAAAATTTTGGCTACAAGGTTTCATGGAGCTTAAGACTCCGTAGTATTTGGACCGATGACATGATGGTGGAATTGTAATCAGTTTTGCACATAGACTTGTTCTATTTTTGACTAAGCTGGCTGCCATCGAAAAGAATTTGGAAGGGCTTTCAGCCATTGCCAATTATTAAAGCCTAGCACTTCAAAATGACAGCTCAGTACATTGTTAGAAATTTCTGAATAAAAATGATTAAGTAGCCATTTATTTAACTGTTATTTTACCAGACTCAGATTAAATAGTCAAATATCCATTAAAAAATTGTATTCAAACTGTTAAGTGGGAGAAGAAACGTTTATTGATTGTTCTAAAACCTAATTCGGTTTAACAATCTTATGAAGCCAATTTGTTTCGTACAGCTGGGTACGCAATGCAGCTGAGAGGGCTGATCGATCAATTTCATATCATGCTGAGCAGAGATTTGAGTCCCAGCGTTGATATCACAATTTTTCCCCCATTCCTTCAACACATGAAAAGTTTCTAGTCTTCAATCGTTGACTCTAGACTGTGCAAAACTATCATTCATGCATAAATGACACAGCCTACACAGAGCTTCAATGTCCGTTTAAGTTTAGCTTTTGGATTTAAAAGCTGTGATAGTTGTAAATGGTTACAAGACAATATAGTGTTATATTCCCCGATTCTTAACTGCACTAGTTGTAAACGGTTTCAAATCTGTAAAGGTAACGGAATGCCTCTAAACATAAACTTAATGGTAATTCGGAGGGACAGACTGCTATTGGCTATTTTACCGTAATTTCAGAATGAAAATTCTTACAGTGTGCCTCCTCCACTGAGCAACCGCGAACGCTGCTACGTTTGTTTAGCTATTACTCTTTGTATTTGGTAGTTAATACATTCTAAAGACAAAGAATTGATGGAAAAAAAACTTAATGTTTAGATGAGCAACACAGTGTTTCTTTTAATTGCAGAGCTATTTTATTAGATACAATTTATAGAAATAATCACTTAAAACAAACAAATAAATTCTTTAAAAATTGAAACATTGTTGAATCAATTGACTTTAAGTATCATGTTTATCTTTTCAACTAAATAATTAAAAACTGCTGGATATTTTAAAATTGAAAAATTCATAACAAGAGATAATTTTGTGGCTCCATAACTAATATTAACTCTTAATTAAAAATGCAATTAAAGCCACAAATAATGTAAGTATTCTTGAAGTACAACCGATAATGCAATAAATAATTGCAACAGATTACCTTTAGATCATAAATTATGAAGCGTAGTCCTCCATCTGACTTATTTCAAATCTAAATTGGCTATCCAAAGACATTTCGATTACCGCAGATATATGTGCCTTATCCCCGAAGAGCTAAAAATCACTCCCATTACACAATTAATGGCGTCCAATCCATAATACTAATGTGTATTTTTTCTTTGCAGCATTAGACATGGCCATTCTTTGGTCAATCGGACTTACGCATTATGGAAGCAAGGTACAAGTCGAAGCTTTTAGTAGCAGCATTTCCTCTTCGTAAGGCTCTTAAACCATCGATCTTACGCTACCTATTGATTGCTAAAAGTCTCTTGCATCGATGAACATCTTAGAGTACGGTGCTGGGTATTGCGTTAATTGTTCTCAAAGAGAATTATTAGTGAATATATTTGACATTTCTAACTTAAATAAGAATACTTAGATTAAATTCTTATTATTTGATTACTTATTTATTTAAAACTATATTCAATGCATTTAAAGTTTTAGCGAAAAAACTTCTAGGTTTGTAATAATTACTCACGTGTAACAATTAGTTTTTAAAATTTAATTGAAAATTTATTATTGAAATGTAAAGTTCTTACGACGGCAATTGCTAAAGGGTATCCCGAAATTTCTGCAAGGCTTCACAGGGCATCATGAAGCGTCACATCATGTGGTTACAATAAGATGTGAAACAGTAGGTTTTTTTCAGGACTGAATATTCTTAACTGTTTGACAAATCATTCCCATATCGGTGTTGCTCCAACTGTACAATAAAATTTTCTTACGAATTAAATACACCGAAGAGCCATTACATTATGACCACCCTGCTAATAACATGTAGGACCACCTTTAGCCCTCAAAACTGCTAGCACCCGCCGTGGCATTGATTCCACAAGGTGCTGATAGGTAGTCTGAGATATCTGGTACCAAGCGCTCACCAACTGGTCCTGCAATTCCCTCACATTGCGAGGGGGTAGCGTGGCAGCACGAATTTGGTTTTCCAAGTAGGACCACAAATGCTCTATTGGATTAAGGTCAGGTGAATTTGGGGGCCAAGACATGACTTGAAAGTCACTGGAATGTTCCTCGAACCAATCCATGACGATTCGACCCTTATGACATGGTGCATTATCCTGTTGGTAAACACCATCCCCCGCAGGAAAAACTGTTGCCATGACTGGGTGAACCTGGTCTGCAACTATGTTTAAGTAGCTTACAGACGTCAAGACGTCAGGGATTGTTCTATGAGGATTATGAGTCCTAATGTGACCCATGGAAACATTGTTCCTGGGCGAACCCATTGTTATATATGGAGGGTGGTTATAATGTAATAGCTCTTCGGTGTATATTGATATGACTAATAACTCCTAGTCAGAAAAATTAGAGCTACGTAAGGAACAACGCATTTTTGAATCGTTATTTCTAAGATTCTTCAGTTATTACCCGCCCTTGTAATTTCCCATTTGGTGTTAACAATTGATCAAACCTGCCATACGATCATACACTGAAGGTTTATTTTATTGTTTCATTTCTAAGCTTTTAACAACATTCCCATAAGCAAACACCCCTAGAAGAAAAAAAAATTGAGTACTACTTTAACAACAAGCTGTATAAACAGTCATTTTAAATTTAAAAAGTGTGCGTATAAGACACCATGAAAGCAATTTAGCCGATATGCGCTTACATCCCGTTAATGTTGCAGCAAGCTTGTAGAGGAAGTATAAAGATTAAGAATTCTTGTTCATCGAAATTCATAGTCTAATCAAACCGCTTCAGATGATACGGTACATGAGAGTGCTGAAGCGAAAAGTGAGGATTGTCCCAGTCCAGCAGTTGGCAGCATAGTAGAATGCTATCCGCACAGAGAGCTTGAAGACACGCACCTGGTGTACAGAATAGCTGAGGGTAATGTAACACAAATATCTGAAAGCAGCGTCTTACGAATGCTATTCTGGAGGAATTTCTCTTTTCCACCTGAGAGCTTCTTGCAGTGACGTATTCATTAGATTGCCACTATGTATCGCGCATGCGCATTTCCAGGAAGTAAAATAAGTAAATTACATTATCATAACATCGCCTATACGCGAGAGCAGAGTATTAATATCGAAATTACGCCATTTTTAAAAATCCATGACTTCTCTTGCCCTGTTATATATTTATTTTAACAAATTAAAAATAGTAGAATAAGAAGAAACATATTTTAACACCACGTGTGCTAAGAAAAAAAATTAAGGTTCAATATATTTTGTTACTTTACTACAGAATATTAACTGCATTATAATTTTTTGAAGAAAAGAACATTCAAAATAATTATACAATCCAGATTAAATAATAATGGAATCTGATGTTTGTTAAAATTCAACTTATTAAATTTTTTAACGACTATACGTTCAGCATATTTTTCCATCGCATAAAGGAATGAATTAAAATTTCAAAGTAGCAATGAGGCTGGGAGGAACTATCACACCAATGCGCATATTCGAGTAATAGGTGGTCTATCTCAAATCGGTCTGCAAGATTGCCTCAGGTGAAAAAGAAAGTTTCTCTAGAACAGCATTAAGGTGCTTCGCAGTCTTCAGACATTTGTTAATGTAACGAACCGCTTCACACATTTATAGAACATGCTTCCTAGACGGTCAGGAAAAGTGAGGGTGGGTCACATTCGACTCACTCGTTTGAAAAGGAAGAAAGTGTGCTGGATGTCATGGAGATTTATGCAACGATCAGCATACATACCATTTCATTTAAATTAAAAACGTATCATAACAATGTACATCGCGTTTTAAACACCGAGTCCTCCCATGTATTTTGTCTCCAAGAAATTAAATTACTGTTTCTCGATGACCAGCTCAATAGTGTGCTTTTCGAACTTTAGTTTCTGCAAGAAAGTATTGTGGTTGTAATTTAATAGCTTATGTGTTGTTCGCTCATGAGGTAACATTCGATATGGATAACACTTTTTCAGACTCAATATTTTTTAAATTCTTTTGACAAATCATTCCAATATCGGTGGATCTAATGTGGTTGAATGCTACCCTGGAACCCACGCTCACTGGATTTATCAAGACTTGATTTCCTTCCGTGAGGAGCCATCTAAAGTGACGTGGATTACGATAGTGTTGAGTCGGAATTGGATCTCGATCTATGATTCGTCAGTTTATTATGAGCAATGTTAACGAAAATGAAGAGTAGACGATTGAAACTGAAGAGACTAACTAAGTCAACCGGTTGTATGGTGGTCAAGAGTTGACTTACGATGTAAATTCCGGGTTCGAGTCTCGTTTCGATCATGGTTGTAATTTATCTCTCTGCTCATACATTGTTGGGGCACTACAAACTACAAATAACTCATGGTATTTCCTGTTTTTTTTTTTTTTTTTTTTTTTTTTTTTTTTTTTTTNAAAAAAAAGAGTGAAAAATTCTTTATTTTTGACGATATTCGTTCTCGAAGAATTCATGATAGTTATTTTGTACCCTTGGCAAAATTTTTGCTCGTAGAATAAGCCAGGGAACGGTTTCGTTAAATACGAAGAAAGTTTCGTCATACTTAAGCATCCGTTTCTTACAATACACTTGATTTTGTTTTTAATTGAATCCAATACTTAAATTTTCGAAATCCTAGTTTAAATTTTTCCCATGTAAGAAAGAAGTAGTGTTATACAGCTACAAATTTGAAATAGTTAAATAAAACTCTTAAAAATTTATAAAATAAAAATATATATTTCGAAATATTTGAAAAAATTTAATTTAATAGCACATGTTTTAAATTTCAACATAACTTTTTAACTTCGTGTAATACAATAGTGACAATATTATGATAATGTATAATTACGGTAACCTGTTGAGTAATGAAGCATTTAACTCTGTTTTATGATTATAATAGAAAATTTTGCCCTCCATTTGTTTACGTTTATAAATTTCCATGATTGCTTCGCAGTCATTTGCTTTTCTTAGTTATGAGTACGTTTATAATCAATAGGAATCAAACAAAAAATTACGAAAACTATAAGATCTTAAAATTCTTTACTTTATAGCCACTGACTTAGTTTCCAAAAATTTAGTTTCTGGTTTTATTGAGATAAAATTTAAACTTACCCATTTTGTTTTTTGACTATCCATACACTTGGCTTTAAATTATTGTTTTTTAACACTATAAAAACTAGTTAAATATATTTTTGCCAAAGAAAAAATTTAAATCTCAGAAATCAATTTTTCGCTTTTCTTTGAAAATTTATTTATTTATTTTTAATTATAAATTATGACAGGTATATAGTTTTTCACAAAATATATGACAGAAATATAACTTAATGATTAAGTTACTATTAATTAATAATTTAATATGTTTATCAGAAAATATTGCTTAATAAGTTAATATTTTATTTAAACTTTTTATTAAAGGAGCACCAGATATATTTTTTTAATTTCAAGCCATTAATTTTAAATTGTAGAGTTATTATTTTGCATTTAAATAAAAAAAAACTAAAATAGATGATATGACAAAATAAGTCATATATAAATAATCTAATTGTTGAAAATAATATCTTCAACGATATCTATTATTCTATTATTATGTTTTCAAAGTAGGAGTGAATTAAAAATCCATTAATTAAGAGAATAGTAACTTACAGGTAAATACCTCAATTTTTTTTATTAATTCTATGTTGATAACAGCAAAAGATATTTTTATGTTCTTCGTAAATGTGGATATAATTATAAGACTTGAATTTGCCATAAAATAGTACTGAAATGGTTAAAGACTATTTTGATGATTTATTGAAAGAAATTTGTGATATTTATTCGCAGCATATTTTTTATTAAACTATCTAATCATTACGAAATAATGTCGTATCGTAAAAATAAATAGGGCAGTTTAAGTTATTAGTTTTACGACAATCGTACATCGTCAAACAAACAGTCAACAAAACCAGCTGCTGAGCGTATTGGAAAAAGTAGGGAGCAGCCAACGCAAAAAGAACAGATAATATTGTTACAATAGCTTCCAACGAAACAGGTGTTGAGCCTTAGACTGATTGTAAGGCTCCGCATTGTCAACTATAAGGTACCATTAACCTTCAAAGATGCAGTTTTTTGCTTAATTCTCCTGAGGAAGAAGCAACAGCAAAAATAATCTCGAGAATATTGTCAGTCACTAAAAGCCATGTGAAATAAAAATATCTTTATTATTATTATTATTTAATAGCGATAATCGTATTTGAAAATTATTGTCCTCTATAGTAACAGTTTCAATCTCAATCATTTTAAAAATGTAGGAAAAATGTCTTGTACATTTCCTTAAATATAATTAAAATATTTTTAAATGCAGGTTACCTAGATATGTAAAAGAAACTATGAACCTAACCGAGATTATAAGAAAATAGTAACATGTTTAAATATACACCGAAGAGCCATTACATTCTGAACACCCTGCTAATAACATGTAGGACCACATTTAGCCTTCAAAACTGTTAGCACCCGCCATGGCATTGTTTCCACAAGGGTTGATAGGTAGTCTGAGGTATCTGGCACCAATCGCTCACCAACGGGTTCTGCAATTCCCTCACGTTGCGAGGGGGTAGCGTGGCAGCACGAATTTGGTTTTCCAAGTAGGACAGCAAATGTTTTATTGGATTAAGGTCAGGTGAATTTGGGGGCCAAGACATGACTTGAAAGTAACTGGAATGTTCTTCGAACCAATCCATGACGATTCGACCCTTATGAGATGGTGCATTATCCTGTTGGTAAACACCATTCCCCGCAGGAAAAACTGTTGCCATGAATGGGTGAACCTGGTCTGCAACTATGTTCAAGTAGCTTACAGACGTCAGGGATTGTTCTATGAGGATTATGGGTCCTATGAAATGTGCCCCATGAAAACATTGTTCCTGGGCGAGAAACCATGAAAACCTGGGCGAGCCCATTCTTATGGATGGAGGGTGGTCATAATGTAATGACTCTTGGGTGTATATTATTGCAAGAGTTAAAATAATAAATAAAATGCAAAAAGAAATAAAAGTGTCAAAATTAAATATTTCTTTTAATTTGGAAAATTTAAACATTAGGAAACTACAATTTTATAATTTTGAATTGCCGAAATCCTAAACTAGAATCACTACAACTTAAAACTTTACAAAAATAGAATTTTTTTTGGAAGAAATATAATTTCTTACCGCAAAATAATATCAAAACTCATTTTTAATATACGGTTAATACAGATAATAAATATATACGGATTTTTAACTCTTTTGTACCAACATCTTATTTCAGTGGCAACTACTACTACAATATATAGCTCGCATTTCAGCAACTACAATCATAAACTAGAATCACTGCATCTTAATAGATTTATTTTGTATGGAAAACATATATTTTCTTGTCATAAATATACAAATAGATTTTTACTATACTGATATTAACGGATATACGGATATATGCGGACTTTTAATTCACGGAGTCTTAATGTTATTAATTTCACTTACACATCCTCTAGTAAACTAATGAGCATTGGTTGTCATTAAATAATTAAACCACTAGACTGTGATGATTTTCAACACAGATAGTAAAAATGCTCATAAACTAATAAATTATGTTTCCTGTTATTATTTTGAATTCGAAGTAATTGAATCGTTGACTTTAATTACAACCCTTAATATTTGAAATTATAATAATTTTAAATAAGAATTTTGATATTAAACTCAGTATCTTCAGCAAATTAATATCTAAAAGAGGGAAATTAACCCTATCCATTTACGCTGAAAATTTTAAAACATGTTACATTACCGATGTAATCAGAGAGGAATTGAAAAGCAATAATTAGAAGCATATCCAAACTATTTCAAGAGAGAATTTAACTTCATCTTCATCCTTTAATGCTTCATCCCTTCATTTCTTATTCTGAACATTGTGAAAGCGGCTCTGATTTTTTATAATTATTTTATTTTATATATCAAATTATAATGTCTATTTGCACACTTTTTTGCCAGAAATAACAAGCATTAAAATAAATACAGAAATTTGTTTTAACATACGTTATGATTCAATTTCTTACAATGACTCTTCAACTTAAATTGACTAATTTTGATTAATTTTAAAAGACAAATAATTCTTAATATTCAGAATTTTTAATTTATCCAAATTTTTTAATTTAGTTTTAATATTTTTAAAATTTTTATTTTTCATAAATTAAAAAAGTAAAATTTTTTTATAAGTTTACAAAAAATTAATGCGTGCAATAAATTTTTTCGATCTTAAACTCTTTTTACACAAAACACGAGCAAGTATTATCAACTAATAAATTAAAATTTTACTTAATGGATTTCTTAAACAGAATTATTGATTAAGTTTTTTAATGCATCTCGGTTATCATAAATTGAAAACTAAAGTAATGTAATGGATTTTTTCGATTAAACAAATATGTTAGTTTTAAAGATAGTGAAAAAACACGTTAGAAGTTAACAAATAATTATAATAGTTAAAACAAAAGAAATCATGAACGAATGCAATTGATTTTAGAGTTTAACTAAAATTTTAAATCCTTTTATATTATTTTTGCAAAGTTCATAAATCCTTACTTTCCAGATAATGAACTAAAATGCAGAATAATTTAGAATAACGGTTTTTTATTTTGTTTTAAAAATCGGAATTTGCAAATGTGTTTCTTCGTATTCTGCTAACAGTAATCAAGTTGTAATTTTAGAATATCTTTTTGATTCGAAGGAAAAAGGGATCCTTTTAAATGGTTTTACATTATAAAAAATTCAATCAATTGTAAATAGAAAAAAAAATTCAATTTCTTTTTGCGGAACAAAAAATTTCAAGAGTTTTCAGGAGGATAAGGATGTATGGCACATTTAAATAACAAAAAAAATGATTCAACGATATATATAATTAAAGTAATATGAATAAAAGAATATCTCAAATTCAGAATGAACTATAAATAATTTTAGTAAAATTTATTGAATTTAATATTTTGCAAACTAAATTTCTTCAAACTTCCTTTCTAGTTATGGAGTCGGATTTGATGAGCTAGGTGAGAGGACAAAACTTCCTTTCTGGTTATGGACTCGGATTTCATGAGTTAGGTGAGAGAACAAAACATCCCTTCTAGTTATGGACTCGGATTAGATGAATTAGGTGAGAGAACAAAACTCGGATTTGATGAGTTAGATGAGAGGACAAAACTTCCTTTTTAGTTATGAACTCGGATTTGATGAATTAGTTGAGATCACAAAACTTCCTTTCTGGTTATGGACTCGGATTTGATGAGTTAGGTGAGAGGATCAATAGGGTATGCTTTGTGTTTCAAGTTTCATTCAATACTTGCTGAATACCGTTCTTCGTATGAGGTGAAAAAAATAAGAATCAATTAAATAATACTGAATAATGCACAACACTGAATGAAAAATACTGGNATTAGTTGAGATCACAAAACTTCCTTTCTGGTTATGGACTCGGATTTGATGAGTTAGGTGAGAGGATCAATAGGGTATGCTTTGTGTTTCAAGTTTCATTCAATACTTGCTGAATACCGTTCTTCGTATGAGGTGAAAAAAATAAGAATCAATTAAATAATACTGAATAATGCACAACACTGAATGAAAAATACTGGCACAATTAATAAAGCTAAAATAATTCCAATGTCTTGATTTTTTGTCCTTCCCGGTGGCTCTTCGTTATAAGAATAAACTAAACATATTTTTGGCCGTGTACACAGTTTCTGTAATATAAATACCCGATTAAAACTGCAATTACCATAGGGTAAGCAGTGCCTATTACCAAAAATTAAATTAAGCGTTATTATGAGTATAGCAACTTCTTATGGTTCCATATAGCGAATATATGCATTTACCCCTTTTATTTTGCCTTTCAGTACATAGCTTAAATTCTTTTTTAAATTCAATTAGTATCTATTGAATGGTATTTTTTTTTAAATTTCAGTTAATACCTATTAGATTGGGGATCCTCCCAATGAGGTGACCCTAGTTCGAAAACTAGCTGTGGATAGTTAATAAGAATTCAGCTGCCTGCTGAGAACGACCAGAATGCTGACTTAAAACATCTTCTGTAGTTGATAGATCATGGGCTAAAATCTCCGTGCCATAGGGCTAATGTAAGTCTTCGCGGTCTTCCTTTCCATATAATGCAAATGCAGTTTAGTTCAATGAAAAAAATCATTGGCGTGTGCTAGTTTGTCCAAATGCTTAATTCAAGAGTTCCATCTTGTTCTTTGTTTGTGCGAAATTACATGATTATGGAGTTGAGCAATGGTAGTCCTAAGCTTAGAATTGGATGAACTGCCCTAAATCGGTTATAAAATAAAAGATAATCGCACCTTGTTCAAAAATTGCTTGTTTGCGTATCCCTTGCTTGCTTGCGTTATACAATATTACACTTTGTCATCTCAATAATAATAATAAAAACGAAAAATGATTAGTATTAAAAAATTCTTATTTATTCTTTTTTCAATAATATTCATCAATTAAAAGAAATAATTTACTCTGGAATGGCATAATTTTCTTATGCGAGTCAAATTTCTCCACTCTTTCAGTTTTAGTTCAAAATCTGACAGTTATAGTGTTAAGATGTTAGTGTTGAACAAGCACACTGATTTAATGCGTCAGTTTAAACTTCATATGTTATCTCACAATATTTAAACAAGGTAAAAAAAAAGTGTTTATCAGAGCATTTTGCCATTTTGTATTTCATCGAAGAGTTCAGTTCAAATCACATACCTGCCAACTTTTAATCCTTTCGAGGATGATTTTCCCCAGTGGCAATAAAATGTAATTTAAATTACAATTTTAGGCAGAAGCATGCACTGCATTTTGAAAAGGCTTATACGTACTTTCACGACAGTATTACATATTTATATATATACTTAATTATTTTAAAAATAGTGGTGATCAAAAATATTCTAAATTAAGTTTGTAAATGCAAGGAATGTATGAAAAACATACATTTTACTACAACATTAAAGATAAACATAAAATTTTATGCCAAATGCGTAAAAGTTGGCAGGTATGAAATCATCTATTACCTATAAAATATAGTGGCTCACTCTGGTTTTGTCATAATAATCGCAAACACAAAATTGGCACTTTTCAACAACGGTTATAAACTAAAAAATAAAATAAATAATGTTTCACAAGATTACTTTGATTTAAAACCTTCTGCTTTATTACTTCCTTTTTTCCTTTTTTTTTATTTTTGCGAATGATGTTTAATTTTGTCTTTTTTGTGCTGATTTTTTATTCTTCTAGTAGTTTTAATTCGAGACTTTTCTCCTTTCGCAACACTTATGGAAACGCAGAATTTTCTAAAATATGCTTGTTTTTCTTTCTCCATATTATTTCATTTAACTGAATTAACATTAGGGACAAAATATTTATCTTTAACATTGATTGTAATAAAAATTCAAACCGTAAATTTGAATCTGAAATATTAAATAAATATTAAATTTAAGTTTCTGCTTTCTAAATAAATACATTAACAAAAAATACCCACTTAAACTCTTTAAATCTTATAGTGCGTTTATTAGTTTAAAAATAAAACTTAAGTAATTTCAATGAAGATCTTTTAAAACACTCTATGAATAACTAATTATTATAATAATATTTTCGTCCTTTTTTTTATTAGTAAAATAACTCCGTGCTTTGCATTTTAGAGGTGAATAATTATTTTATCTGAAGTCAGATAAGAAAAGAAGTATACCACCCGAGGATAGAAGAACGGTAACAAAATATGTTGAATAAGCTTGTTAATCTTAGTTTTGAAGGCAGTATCGTATATCGATAAATGAGATTTAGCTTACATTATTGAATATGATATCAAACTCCGGTGGATAAATTAAATTTACTCTTCAGAAAGTTTTCTATCAGTAATTAGATGGTGGTATTCACAAATAATGACGTAAAACTTAGTTACTTTTTAGATATTCTGAGTCCTTTTCTAGACGTATATATTATAATTTTTGCATTACATTTTATCATACAATGATTCATTATTGTAGAAATATATAAATTATAAAATTACTTGAAAATTTTTAATATATATGTATAAGAAAGATAAAAATAGTGAAATTAAAATAATAATTTTAACTAAATAATGCTATTAACTAAATAATAATATTAACTAAATGAGAATAATAATAATAATTATTATTATTATGTACTTCTTCATTTTGGAGGGAGGAGTTAAAAAGATTTATTACCATTGTACCTGTATTAGTTACCTATCCCCACAGGACATGTTACTGATTACTAGTACATTAATATCTAATGCCATAACTAATTCTACATCACTGACTTGAATATAATATCAATGACTGTGACGTCAATATAAGTGGATATAAATTTACTCTTCAGAAAGTTTTCTATCTGTAATTAGATGGTGGTATTCGCAAATAATGACGTAAAGCTTAGTTACTTTTTAGATATTCTGAGTTCTTTTCTAGACGTATATATTATAACTTTTGCATTATATTTTATCATACAATGATTCATTATTGTAGAAATATATAAATTATAAAATTACTTAAAATTTTAAATATATATGAATAAGAAAGACAAAAATAATGAAATTAAAATAATAATATTAACTAAATGAGGATAATAATAATAATTATTATTATTATTTTTAGGTACTTCTCCATTTGGGAGGGAGGAGTTAAAAAGATTTATTACCATTTTACCTGTATTAGGTACCTATCCCGACAGGACATATTACTGATTACTAGTACATCAGTATCTAATGCCCTAATTAATTCTGCATCACTGACGTGAATATAATGTCAATGCCTGTGACGTCAATATAAGAGAATAAATTAAATTTACGCTTCAGAAAAATTTTCTATTAATAATTAAATGTTGCATATATTCTCAAGAAAACGTGAGAGATGACCTCAGTAGGACCATAAAGTAACAGTTTCGGTTTTTGGCAGAATTGAAGGTTTCAATCATTAAAACCTGGGATAATATTTTCTAATTTCCTCCAGGGATTAGTAAGAGATGCTCAACATTGTATATTGCAAGCTATGAACAAAAGTGATGAATATATTAGTTACAAGTAAAAGTGGCTTTATTTCGATGAGATTTTTTTCTTTTTAAAAAAAAAATAATAATATTTGAGGATTTTTTTACTTGTCCAGGTGGAGAAGGATTTTTAGCTACTCCTTATAAATATGTGTTTAGATTTAGACCTTCATAATATATATGCTTGTTTCGCATTGGTTTTCTTTGCTTTTAAGTCAGGGCAAAAAATCATGTGGGGTTCATTCAGACTCACATATACTTAAAGGTCAAAACCGGTATAATGTTTAAAAATGTTCAAATAATTTTGTTTTAATAATAAATAATTCAAATAGTTTAGTTCAAATAAGCTGTTCATTTAAATATATGGCAACAAAATATACCAAATATGTATTTTGTACTTTATCTGCATTTTAAAAAATACTTAATTTTAATAAATATGATGGTACAAAAACCACAAATGGTAATAATTTCTAAAACTGTCATTCAGCGAATAAGTTTACAAAACAAATTATAATGCTCAAATACAATACCTTGTACAGCAGTCGGCATCTAGCCTATTTTGATTCATATTTTATGTCAATCAATAGCACTGATAGAAAACTGAAGTCTGCATTGTAATGCAACTGACATTTGGCTGAAAATATAGCGATATAAGTTGTAATACTGTTCTATAGCAGCTGACATGAAAAAAAATAATTTTACGAAATAAATTGATTTTGTTTTAAGAGCATTTTGTATTCGAGTCTCTAGATTCAAATTTGGAAGATAAATGACTCGAATGATATTTAAATACTATTCACCGAATGTTTCATATTTGTACATGTTATATGTTTTATCTTTGCATTATGCTTTACATTTCTTAAGAAATCAATAGCGATCGCATAAGAAAATATAAGAATTAATGTGTAGCATAAAGATTGTAATAATTTAAAATAATTTTAATCACCTACTCATTTGAATTTACATTTTGTAAATCGAAACAAAAATTGTTTTTAAAGTAAAGACTCTTTCATTTAAAAATAAGAATTTCGATCCCCGATCACTATTTTTTAAATAAATTAACTTCGTATCAACGATTAATGGAAATTTATTTTGTATATTTACCAACCCACATCATAAAATTATTTAAAAATCAGACATTTGGGATTGCTCCCTGGTTTCTTTTCCCCCTGACTTGACTTTTTGTTTGAATTTTTTTTCCCAATCCCTCAACCTGTTGTATAGGTTTTGATGATGTCAAGACATTTCATCGATATTTAGGACTCTTATGCCTCTGGGCTGTTTACAATGACTTCAGATAAGCGATAGTAGAGAGGAAAAATTTTCTTATTTGAAAAACTTGAAGCTCTTGTAGACTTCATATTAAAAAGGGAGTTTTTATCATGTTTCTTCCTTCACCGGAAAGCGAAACGTTCATCGAATGAAGTGATGCAAAGAAGAGGACGAAAAATACTCATGGAAAAAAATAAATTCTTCTAAATGATATTTAATCATATATTTTTTTTAACAATGTTGAGAATTTTGAAATTCTTGACAATCATTTGAAACGAATGATGTATTCTTGCATTTTTAAATAATAATATACTTTCAACCTTTTTTCCTCCTTCTTATAGAGAGAGAACTATTTCTTACATTGTAATTATGTCGGATGTATTAAAAACTTTCTTTAAAGAAAAATAAAGAAATTTGCTAGTAAAATATAATAAAATTTATATTGATTCTAGATTAACTCTATTAGTACATTGTAGAACATTCCGAATAAAAATAAGGTAAAAAGTATCAGTACAGACTGACTTTTTACCGTAAAATTTCATTTTTACCAGAACATAGATTTTACTGTAAAGAAGAACTTTATCGTAAAAATAGATTTTGCGGATAATGTGCCCAAAGTACTGGTATTTTATACCGTAATTTGCGTCGAAATTTTTTGCAGTGTTGTAAGGTAAGACACTTTAACCCCTATTTGCTTATTCCTTTTGTTTCTTGAAAGAAGTGGGAGCATAAGGTTTTATTATTGGGATTTATATAGAAAAATCAACGCACTTCTTTTTACCATAATAAGTTAATAATTTTGACTTTTATGTTTTCATTAGTAACTTATAATTTTATTTATTTTCTAAAAGTATTCGGTAACTTTAAATCCGATTATTATTGAGAACTGAATCCATTTATTGTGACTATCGTAAGTATGCATAATAATTTAAATTTCTTTACCATCTCAACTGGCGAAACATAAAACCAAAATGTCAGTTTCAGTATGATTAAAATATTAAGTGCTAAATATTCTACATTTGTAAAACTTATGAAATGTTCAGCGCATTATAAGCTAATCATTTCATTTGTTTTACACTGAAATATAACAAGAATTTGGAAAATTTTACTGCCAACATAACAATATAGGAATTATAAGTTTAAGTTAAAATAAATCGAATATTTTTAAAACCATTTATATAGAACATTAATTTGTGTCAAAAATTTGTTCACCTACAATTCAATTGAATTTAAAATTGGCGATTGGCATACGCACAAAAAATACTGGAACAAATTGCAGTAAAAAATACTGGCACCCTGAATGCAGGTGCATTTTACTCTAAAAACCTTTTTTACCAGAACATGTTACGGAGTAAAAATCTAATATACCATAATTTTCACAGTAATAGTTGCAGTAAAATCACTGAATCAATCAAATTAAATAAATATAACTGTAAGAATTATCGTATAATATTTTACAGTGAAATGGATTTTAAGGAAAATGCTCCCAAATTGTCGGTACCTTAAACTATAATTTGATATATAATTTTTACAGTACAAACATTGCAATCATAATCAGATATCTTCTTAAACTAAAGTTTAAATTTTCCTACATTAATTTAAATTTTTCGTTAAATGGAATGTAAATTAAACGCTCAAAATTTAAAATTATTTATAGCTAAATACTATTCTCTCTTGCATTGTTCAAAAAAATATTGTAAAACCTAAATTAGAAGCACGAAAAAATCATCTAGAAGATTCTTGATTACTTTTTCTTGTGTTACTAAAACTATTGAAAACATGATGATATAGACGAAAAAAAGACCAACAATAAACCAATACATTTCAGAACAAGAAAATTTTGTAAGATCTAAATATATACAAATTAAACTAACTATTTTCCGTGAAACTTTGAAACATATAAGTAAATTAGAATTGGTATTGGAAAATAATACACATAATATAAAATATTCAAAATTTGTTAGCTTTTGGTAGAATATGCTTTATGAATAAAATCATATTTTTCAAAACTATGAATTATTTATCATATCAGAATCAGTAAATATTCACAAAAATGGTATTGGGGAAATTCTGCAAAACAAACACTACTGCGTTCTCCCGAACTTTTCTTTAAGGCGAATAAAAGATGATGAATACATACTCAACATAATTTTTTCCCAAGTGATCAAAGTAAGTTTGTTTCTATTGATCTTGCAATTTTTTTTATTTATTTTTTTAATATTCATGAATAACGGAATGCATAAGATATCACGAGAATTCTTTTGATTCCCATTTGTTTTATATCATTCCATTCGTAAAGTTTAACTGAATGAACCTTTTGAGTTCAAAAACTTGAACAAAAAGAACGGTTTTCCAGCCTTCCAGACTTTAGAGGAAGAATAACAGCAAAAATGTTTCTTCAATAAATCAATTAAGTAAAGAAGATTGTTTTTTTTTTCTCGCTCTTTTTCGACAAAGCTGAGAAGTAATTTGTTGTTTTGATTGCTGGTAACTATTCGGAGTGTGTTCTCTTCGGAGTTATCTTCAGGCTTTGTTTAAGAGAGAATGAGAAGTGCAAGTGTGAGCAGTTGGACTGATGCCCACGGTTGTAATCAATGATTCTATGAAAGGGCGATGTGGAATAAAAGAAGGCAATTAATAAGATAAGAGTTTATATAAGAATCGAGAGAAGAATTTTTATCGCTCAAAGGAATTGTGTTTGTTCTATCACTACTTTTTTGCTCTTTTTTCACCTCTTTTATTCGCAAATTATCTTGTTTTAAGTGCCTTGTGCTGTTTTCTTTCAACTTTTTGGCTCTGATTTTTAGCCATTTGTTCAAGCTTCTGTGTCAAACATTTCGCATTGAAACGATTCGAAATGTAATAGAAGGACTTTTTTTTTATTCTGTATTGTTCAGAATTTTTAAGACTCGTATGAATCACAGTTTTTAAGAAAAAGACCAACAAATATTTTATATTTAATTACAGATGCAATCTATTTAATATTCAGTTTCATTGTTTTATAAATCATGACTAATAGTGAACTTTTCGGTTAAGAAAGAAGTAAATTAAATAACTGTCTTAAATTGGTAATATTTAAGGATAACAGTTTTATTAGTTTCCAGTTTCAACAGGGAAATTTTAAATTAAATTTAAACAATTCCGGAGATGCATCTAACTACTTGTTTAGGAAAATCGAGGCACATGATAATTACTTTGAGAAAAAAAGTATGGTCAAAACTATCAGAATTTTGTAAAATTTACCAAGATTCTAGTTCTAGGGAGACATCAAAAAGCTCTGAAAATTGGATTGCGTTGGTAATTTAGAAGAAAATATCGTTCTTTAATGCGTAATATAATGTGGTAAATATGGTAAAATTTGGGAATTATTTTACAATACTTAGAGCATGGTATAAGAACCATTTATACGCTTAAATTTACTTTTCAAATTGGAATGTTTTACTGTATGTGTGGTAATAAGAACTATAAACTTATAAACAAGAATTTACGGTGAACCGTTTACATAAGTACGAAAAATGTAGTATCAAATAAATGGTTTAACTATCGTATATTTTTGCTTTATAACCAGAAGAACTGTTTGTTTTGTTTACGAGACATTTCAATTCTATGTAGTACGGCAATTTTCCAGAATTTTTTCCAGTGAGTAATTAATGCTTGTAAATAAAAAAGAAGATATATTCGCATTTTCTAAAATTTTTTTCTTCCAGTTTTTAAGTTTGATTATCGTAACTTAAACTGAATAGTGTGAAAATTCAATAAAAGAGGTATATGTAATATTTCAAAACAGTAAGAAAATGTTGTTCGTATGGAAGAGATGCATATCTTTCAAAAAATATAATTAACTAATTAGTGAACATGCATAATGTCTGCCAACGTCACTTGCAGGACAAAAATTCGTGAATTGTGTTTAGAAAAACATTTTTTAAGAAGTAGATCCAATCAGAGTATTTCATAATTTAGTATAATGAAATAAGATATTATAATAGTGTAATATAAATTGAGTATTGCTCCGCATCCTTACGATTTCACTTTCGAGAAATCTGCAAACATTTCAAAACATTACATTTGAATTAAATACATTTAAGTTCGCTACATTTAAGTTCAAAATGTAGTGAAAACAAGGGAAAAATTACAAAACAATGAAAAAAGGGGAAAAAAGAAAATTAATAATAAAAATAAAAACAACAAAAAAACGGAAAAAAAATTTCGTAAAAAGGACAAAAATTTTTTAAAAAATCCGGAAAATAAAAGATATAATCTTTTCATCAGCTCACACGATTATATCCACAAAAAGAAGTGCTATCTAATATTGTATCAATATAGCCAAAGCATATATTTAATAATTTACATAAAATAATTAATTAATTAGATTTATGAGTTATACGAAACATTTTGTTTTCATATATCATAGCAAGCGATTGTTTTCAAAAAGATCAAAACTATGTTTAAACATTACTACATTATTTGTCGTTCCTTTGAAAAACAACAACTGTATTTATATTCATAGACCACAGTGTATAATCACTGTATTTAAGCTTTAAATGAAGCGCAGGATGTTTGGTGACTATCAACTATCAACCAATCAACTATCTTCCCGTCATTAATCATTTAAACAGACCTTTTCATGATTCGCTTAAACAAACATTGAACTGAAAACTCATCGCTCAGGTAAGGCTATGAATAACAAGATTTTCACATCTTATAATTACTATTTCTCTTATGACTTCAAACGAAAAATCAAGTGTTGTGTTGGATGTACGAGAAGTGCTAATATTTACGAGATTATGCATAATATAATAAACCATGCAAAATTCTAACATATCTATAGTAAAATTCTATGCACTTCATGAAAGTAAACTATTTTGTAAGTAATGAAATCATATCTCATTTTAGAACAAACAGTGAATAAAAGTTTAACATAACATAAACTTGTCTTAAGCCAAAGCACTTATTTAAAGCTTAGAATGAAATATTACGATGGATGTGAATATACAACCCATAAATATTTCTAAAATGTTTCCTAAGAAGACATTTTAACTGTTACAAATAATATTTAGTCATATTCCTTTTCTTCAAATACTTGGCGACGTTTATAGTTTCTACAAACTAACTATTCTTATATTATTTTTCGTCCGTCATGAATTATTCAGTAGAAATTTTCGTGATTCACTTAAACTAACACAAATCCGACAATTCATTGGTCAAGTTAGGTTTGGAATAACAATAAATGTCAACTTCTGAGAAAGGCGTGTTTTACGTTTATTTAAAATCATAATTTATTCAGAATATATTATTTACTGTTTAAAAGGATGTGAGAAAAACAATCTCAAGAAATAGAATTTATGCTGACAACATGACAGAGTTTAGGAAAAGTTCTGCATTCCAAATGGCTAGGGTTCTTCCTTACTATATCTTATAAGCATACATTTTAAAATTTTATGCAACTTCTACTTTAAAACAGCGTGTAAAAGAATGATTAGATTTTTTGATAAATTTGTGATAAAATATATAATATTGTTTATTTTTTATTTATATTTCCTTTTATTTTCTGTATTTTAACGACAAAAAGGAAATACAATAAAAAAAGGGAAAAATAGGAAAGAAAGTGCAAAAAGGAACGAAAATAACTTTAAATCTCATATTTTGTTGAAAGATATTGACTTGTTTATGTTGAAAAAGCTTCACAAAACTTTTTTTTGGGGTTTTAATTACTTCAGTTCTAATAAACTCCTGATTTTTAATTATTTTGGTTGAAATGTTACAAAAATTTTAGACATTACCGGTTTTTTAAATAATAGGGAGATTTTGCACTTTTACGTTAGGGAGATTTTGCACTTTTATGTTAGCTTCCGTACGCTTCATTCCGTAAGATTGAAGCAACTGCGCATGCTCACGTTTATTTCAGATGATATGTATCTTTACGTTATGTTGGCGTGATTTGCACTACAAAGACAAAGCTACAAACACTCTGTTTGTAGATGTTAAATGCTGTTTTCTGTTTAAGCTTACCTTCGAACTAAAAACATTGGCATGAAATTTGAATTTGAAGAAAGGAACTGATGAAATTTAGAAATGAATCGGGTGATCTTATAACAATTGGTTCATTCAATAAATAAATAATTTTATAGTTTCCATAAAAAATTCCATAAAAAACTAGATAAATTGTAGCTATTTAAAATTCAAAATTATAATTATTTTAACTATGTAATTTAGTTAAAAGAAGTTAATAATCAGTAGAAGTTCAATATTTTTTAAATATTAATAATAATAATAACAAGCTTGCATTCTTTATAGCTGAATTCATCAAAATTATTAACCAAGTTTTTCTGCCCACAGAACCGTAGTTTTACGTCGAGCAATGCATCTTGAATCGTATACTACAGTTCTAAAGAGATGGTCTACGTATATTGTAAATGTTTGTTTTAATTTTGAGGTCAAAGTTAAAATGATATTCCACTACGTTAGCATTTTTAACTTGCAGATTTTTACAAAATATCTTATTTTCACTTACGTTAGTTGGATATTATTTCATGGGTGCATGCGCAATTCCCCTGAACATACGTATGTGCACTAGAAGTGCGTATGCGCACTTACTTGAAATCTTACGTACGGAAGAATTCGAAAACTAACGTAAATTTGCAAAATATCCTTAATACCGCAAATGTGATTTTAATTAAATTATTTTTTACGAACTGCTGATAAGAATACAAAGAAGAAATTTGAATATTCAAAAATTGCATTAAAAGGACCACATGTAAGAACATCTATGGAAATTCAATGATTAGTACACGGCGGAAAAAAATGTGGAAAAATTTCTGTACTGTATAATAAAGACAATTCCAGTTAAAAAACATAAGTCTGCCTAATTACTCCCAAATATACGGTATTTGAAACATTTTTGTGATACTTTTTCCGTTCATACGGTAACGGTTTACCGTAAGTTCTGGTTTTAAAATTATATTTCTTATTACACACATTCAGTTAAAAAATACGAAACTGAAAAGCAACTTCACCCATAAAATGGTTTTTATTCCATGTTTTGAAGAGTCTAATATAATTACTCAAATTACAACGTTTACCAAATTTTATCACTTATTACACAATTATAATTTACTGTTAATTTTTACAAAATCATTTCCAAAGCACTTCGGTAAAAACTGCCGAGCTATTTGGTGTTCCCATAGAGTGAGAAACACTGTAAATTTTATCATATTATAGTTTTGAGCACACTTTATTTTCTCAGTGAAGTGAGTTATTTACCCCACTGCTTGATGTTACTCATTAACCCTCGAATTGCTTTTGCAGTTATTTTAGATTCGTTAGTTTTTAAGCATAGTACTTGTACCCAAAATGATAAAAATGATTTAAACTGCCCCTGATAGAATGATTATTTTTTTACAAGTTGGCAACACTGGTCATGCTTTGCATGAACCAAAATGGCTCAATGACACTCTAACAGAGTTCAGTGGAGGACATCATATTGATACTATAATGTCCCTCAACACGTATAAATTTGGTGTAAATAAATTTATATGTTCTGCAAGCAAATTTTTTTTTCATTAAAAAAGTGCTTAGTGCTAACAGTGCTAACAAAAGTGCTAACAGTGGGCACGTGTCGTCATTACTTGCGTTGCTATGGTGACCGTTGCTGTTCAATAATTTGAAAACAATATTTCTTCAGAATATTTATTTTTCATTAAGTTCATAACGCCTTGACGTTGTTATTAGTACTTTATGAGATGTCTCAGATCCCACAATTCGAAAGGTAACTCATTAAAATATCAAATTTTAAGTAATACAAACAAAAATCCAATACTATTTTAGACAAAAATTTGCTTGAAAGCTTCAAGAATGACAATGAAACAGCATTTTGTTGAACACTTGGAACAATAAATCAGCCTGAATCAACTCATGAATTGTACCAAAAGGAAGCCTGTGCACTTTGACGCAGTGATTCAAGAAAACGTGTTCTTTGTTTTTAAATTATAGTGCCTTAGTATTAGAAAACCCATTGGCCTAACTCATGGAAACCTTATACTTATGAGTTATTGTATTTTTCAACGTTAATAAATTCAAAAGTGTTGAAGCCAATCGAAGGTTGTTTTACAATAAGTGGAACTTAAATATCAGAATTAGAATATTTTACTAACTTTGAAAGAGAAATCCACCCAAAATCAGAAAAAAGTGAGTCAATGTAACTATCTTTATATCTACTAAAACATTACAAAACAAAACTTTTTTGTAGCATATTTATTAATAAAAAAACTAAGAATCACTTTAAAGACAAAATTTTATTATGAAATTTAATTTTAAACAGGTTATTTAATGCAATAAAATAATATAATAAAAAGCTTTAACCATTTTCAAAAATAAATGCAGTACATGCCATTTTAGCTTGCCACCTCAAAAGTTATCTGAAACGAATAACAAAATCAAAATGACAAATGAAATATTTATTCTTATACTTATTTTAAAAAAAGAAATCACGTACATTCAATTTAGAGTCAATTCACATATTGCAAAGTAGGTTTTAAATTTTGATCTAGGAAGGACGTGTTGAGAAATTTATCTATAAATTTTACGCTTATAAAATCAATTTATATGTTTTTGCAAATATAATCAATAAGAAACTATTACTAAATTTAAGGGTTTTTCGCTTCGATTTTCTATATTTCATATCTATTTTTTTAAAAAATAAAACTGATAATTTCAATACTTTTGAATTAAATTTAAATTATACTTACTTCAGTTCAAAGAAAAATGTTTTTAATATCTAATAAAATACTTTCTAGCATGTATAAAATAAATTTAACTATATATTATTAAATAATAGTAAATAAAAATAATATTATAGTATTTCTTGTCATTGTGAGAGTTTCACTTCATTGCGAATAAACAGTTGGTAGAGTTATGCATGAGATTGTTCACTGTCACTGATATATCTCTGTCACTGACTTGTCTCTCTGTTCAATTAGTGTATTTAAGTGAAGCCTAGCCTTGTCAATATTATACCCCGATTGCACTGAGCATGGTTTGAATATTTCTTGTACTGATCGCGACTTGAATATCTCTTGCTCTGCCACTTCCTTTAGTCACTCAATGCGTGTCAGTTGATGCCATTTCACGTAAGTTAAATCTGCAGCTCTGTACAAACAAAGCATTAAAAGGAATATTTAAGTTGAGCAAAATAAAATAAACGGTCTAATCGGGATTATTGAGAAACTTAGTAGAAATAGGAAATTGGTCAATTGAGAAAGGGATATGTCCAGATCTATCTGAAACTGAAAATAATAAAATAACCTAACATTGAATTTAAATAGGGAGACATAAACACGTTAAAATATTATAATTAATTTAAGTTTCAAATTAAAATTTGATTTACTGACCTTAAATAATAACGCATTATCCAGTTTTGCTACATAAAATTTTATCATCAAATCTTTCGAGCTTGTATCTGTAGAATATTGTAATTTAATAATTTGCCATATTGAATGATTGTATCTAGACCCGAGGACTTAGATAACTCTAATCTTATTGAAATAATAGATGCTTCTACTAATAAAATCACTGTTTAGTTTCAATTACTGAACTGCTCTAAACCAAATTTCATTTACTAGAACTTTAACTATTCATAGCAATTCAAATATAAGCTTAGAATATTATACAGTACAGTAAACAACATCGTAATATAAGTCCACTGACGCATTTTAGACAAGCACGCAATTAAAGCAGATTTATCTAAGAATAATGGAAACAATGATATTTAATTAGATCATATTTATTAGAATTTCTAAATTAACTTATTTGCATGTTGCAGAAATTCCTTGCTATTATGCACATTGCAAATTTCCCATTCTTTCAATTCCATTTTATGTTTTATAGTATGTTTAATTCTCTAACCCTATTCTCAATAAAAAAAAGAATTGACTAGCTACAATACACAAAAGTAAATAACATATTTTATTTTGAAATCCTTTTTTCCACATTTTTTAAGTGATTAGCATAAATGTGCATTCCAGAACATGTTTGTTTTATTTTTGAAATGTCTTTAGGGGTTTTCACTTTATCCCAAATAATTCAAATAAATTATATGTTTCTTGGAATAGATTCTTAGAGTCTTCCATTCTCTTTACTTTTAGCAAAGCCTATTTACAATAAATCACTGAACACGGATTTTTTCTTGTATTTCGTATAATCTGTTAATGCTACTAACTTTTGATTTCGATATTTCAACTGGAAGGTAAGGGAAAAGGAAATTTTGTGCTTCGCCACTGCTCAGCTGTTCAAAAAACTAAGTATGTTTGATCTATCATCTGATAAATATGGGCACTTGCAGAATTTATGTTGTTGTTGTTGTTCATTTACGTCGCACTAGAGCTGCACAATGGGCTATTGGCGACTGTCTGGGAAACATCCCTGAGGATGATCCGAAGGCATGCCATCACAATGTTGATCCTCTGCAGAGGGGATGGCACCCCCGCTACGGTAGCCCGACAACCTGCACGTGAAGTCGAACACTTTACGGTAGAATAGTTTAACGAGGATCAATACCGCACACTCTCGGTCCCTACGCTGGCTGATCCGAGTGGTCATCCACCCGCACACTGACCGCAGCCAGTGATGCTTGACTTCGGTGATCTGCTGGGAACCGTGTCTTAACGATTAGTCCACTGCAGGACAGCAGAATTTAAGAAACTGTCTAAACATCCAGAATGAATATTATAAGGCGTTAATACTATGCAATTACTAACACAAATCAGCATAGTAACAATTGCACTTTAAAGTTAAGTTTATATAATTCAACACTGTTCTTTACACGCGGTAAAAAAGTTACGAATCACTTAATCGGTACTGAGCAACATTACAGAACCATGCAAGAATCTAAAAGACGTAGATCAACGCAAATAATGAAGATAAAATAATTCAACATTTTTATTTATTATTATTTTTTCTTTTTTGGTGGCTTCATGATATTAGAATCAACAAAATCCCTTTTTAGTTGTTCATCCCATCAAAGTAAATATTAACTGTAATCAGAAATTTGACATGATGCTATTGCACCAAGTCAACTCATGATTGTCGAAATCGACCTCAATCGAAAAATTTTCTCAGGCACTTATTCCTTTCTTAAATTTAACTCTCCATCATCAACAGTATCTACAATTAACCTGTTTAGAATTGTGCAGTTTTAATAGATATCAAATATGGCAATTGTACCTGCATTAGTATATTTGGGAAATATTAAAACTTCACCAATTACCCTAATACCAGTTGTACCTATTACCAAAATTGATTAAGAATCATTGGCGTCGAAAATAGTGTGGTGAGTTTTTACCTCTCTCTTAAGCGAATCAGTACCATTTCTTCATTAATTTTCTTTTCAGTACGTAGCTTGTTTGTAACTCGAATTAGTGCAACTAATTTAAGTAGATTGTCCTGGAAAGGAAGGCTATTGTAAGATTTTCTTTCAGTTGTGAATTGAATGCACAGGTCTATTGAATTTAGAATGTAGATAGTTTCATTAATTTACTATTGAATTATTAGTTTAATTAAAATTATCATTCGTGATTTCAAACGTTGTTCCTAGTGAAATTTAATATCCTCACAAATGATTGTTTTTATACTTTTATGAAATATGTTTGCCAGCTTTTCTTTCCTTCGTATTTTCTGGAGTAAAACAAAATTTTGTGGTACTAGCTTTTGACTCTGATCTAACAGAAATTAGTTCACGTTTGCAATATTGTACAGAGAATTGGTTCAAATGTGCTACATCGATATTCTTTTTAACTTTGTTTTCCAGCTTATGAAGTTTCTTGACCAATTATCTATGGTTTTGGTGAACCGTAAGATAATTAGTGGGGGGATTATAGAGAGCCAGATGTGTTATGTTTCATTGTCCAATCACAATGAATGCTCACAAAAAAATTAAACAGTTTAATAAAAAATTAAGTAAAATGAAAGGATGTAGACATTTTATTTAACTAAGCTATGCCCAATAGAATCTACTTTAATTCACCCCAAGTTTTAAAATTTATGAAAAAGGTTTACAGAAAAAACGTTTAATAAACAGTACTGTTGATTAAAAAAAACTGTTAACAATGCTTTTCTTTTAAATATTTGCATAGACGTCTCTTAATCCATTCTTTAGGGGATTCTAAATGGTGGCTGCTTTAAAAACATTGAATCACAGTCAGTAGTGCCATATGATGATGAATTTCCAACTAACTTTTGATTTGGGAAAAATAAAATCTAGTATCTTAAGCAAAAAGTAAACATAGTAAATTGTTATATCCTTCATCTTCCTTTATGGTTTTAAAAGCGTTGGTTAGTCTTGGGACTGTCAGTATTTCCAGTTCAAATTAGTAAAAAAAGTAGTTTTGTTCAAATTAGTAGTTTTTCTTGAAGTTTCTTGAGCTTCATATCCTTTTCCAGATAAGTGAAGTTTAATGCGTTTTTTATCTGATATGCAAAGAGATTTTTAATGACTTGTTCTTGTGTATAGAATAGTAGGGAGAAGTAGAAAGTAGAGAGTTGACAGAATTCACAAAGTAGTTTTTCTTTACCAGCTCTCTGCTTAGTAAAAATTCTATATTTTTTCTTGGAAGCTAATAAATGTCCCTTGTTATATTTTAACTGCGTATTCTATTTTTGAGAGTAGTTTTAGTGCAGGCATTGAAATTTCTTTTTTTCAGACTGATCAGTACTTTCAGATTTCTATTCAGTATTAAAACCAAAAAACAACAACACTATTTTATTTTGTGTGAATAGATTTAATTATAGAAAATAAATACTCCTTCTGAAATTACATTTAGTTCTATAAACTTTTCTGTAATTTCTACCTCTAATTAAAAAATAATCGCTTAAAGTTTAATTTTTAATTAAATTTTTCGCTTTTAATCTGTTACAAGTGAAACAAATTTACTTGTCTTAATTAGGTTGATAAAACTATTTTCCGAACTTATCTTAAGAAACTCGAAGAATTGCACTTTGATTAGGTTTAAAGAACCCATGCATGCACTTAAAAGTTAATCAAACATGCAATAGTTTCAATTTTTGTTCTCAGTGGAGAAACATTTTTCAGCTATATGCTGATTTTAATTTTATTGATAATTCAAATCACAGATTTAGGACTATTTAAAAACTTTATAAAAACTGTAAATTATCTAAAACAATTACTAAATTTCAACTTTTTTGGAGCATTTTCATTTTATAGTTACATATTAAACAATGTAATCACCAGATTATGAACTATTAGTAACAAATCGAAAAAAAAGACCATGAATTTGCTCAATTGTTCCCTGTTTCTTAGCACATGATAATCCAGTCTAAAATTGATGAAAAAAGAAAATATGGGTTAAAATTTGGTAAATGTGGTAGTATTTGTTAATTTTATCAAGATACTATAGAACAGGGCATAGAAACCATTTGTTTGGTTATATTTACTTTCAGGTTTGTATTTTTACTGAATGTGTAGTTACAAGTACCGACGTTTTTAAAATCAGAATTCTTGAAAAATCTATTGCCATATGAAAGGGAAAATTTTAAAAAAATTAATAATTTAAATACCATATACTTTGGTCCTTTTATATCAGAATTGTGATGTTTTCTACCAGAAATTTCATTTCGATAATAAGGAAATTATACAATTTTCTCTACACTTACATTGCTTGTATATTAACCATCCTAATCTATCCAAACCACTGAGGGACTAAAAAAATGACTCTGCTAAAAATAAAACTTTTTTTTCAGTTTTGGCTCATTTTAAATTCGTTAATTCATAAACTTAAACACCCAAAAAGCTGTTGAATAAAAATCATAATTCTTTTCTGTTTATATATCAAATACCATTCAGTTGAACACCAAGAAAAGGACCAAAATAAGAAAAAAAAAATCGACGTCTTAAAGATTCTTCAACTACCCCAGAACTCTTGAGTATGACTGACAAATCTCATTCGTCATGCAATTTAGACTCCGTATTTTTCGGAATGAGTTTTATTTTTATCTTAAAAAACGTCACGATCTCAGTGGCTGAAGCCATCCTTATTCTCCAAGAGTTAGTCTCCTCTAAGCCGAAATAAATTTATCATAACTCTTATTTTTGACATTTGTGCCATATCAAATAGACAGAATTTGATGGATGTCACTTAGAAGAAAACTGACTGAAAGTGAATTTTGAAAATTCGAATTCAAAAGCTAACGTGAATACCATCCAAGATATCGACTCACAGAATTAATCTGTGAAGAGAAATGTAACGGATATCATTCATCATTTATATATATATATATATGCTCATACTTGCAACTTATATATTATAATCACTTGCTACAAAATTATGAATCGAATGATCAAATGTGTCTTCATCTGTCCCCTGAATTTTTATCATATAAATTAGATTTTTATTTCAACTCAAATTATGCTTTAATACATGGTTTTTAGAATCCTTGTAAAAAATAAATAAAAAAAACATTTCGCGTGTCAAAAGGGCTCAAATAAAAAAGAAAGAAATTTTACCCTCCTTTCCTCGTATGATTTTCTTGAGAGTTTCTTTCACAAGTTTAGATTAGGTTTCATTTTAGACAAAGATCCTAAAAAATACATTTAAGAAAACTCTATTATATTTCGTTATGACTAAAACAAAATTGTGAGAGAGAAAAACCCTCACCAGAAATGCGAGTTGTCTAGTATGAGCATGATTTTTGTGAACAGAGATTATATTTTGATTTAAATGCATATATACATTGGAAATTCCACTAGGAAAAATAGTTTACAATAGAGTATAATACACAGAAATAAACTTCAGAGCTTTATTCTAACTCATAAAATGCATAAAAATCAAAGAAAAAAGTTATAAAAAGCACTTAGTCGCAAAGTACATAAATATAGAGGTTAGTAATACGCGAAATGAATGCATGAAAAGAAAGCATGGCAACGAAAAAGGTAAAAATGGAGGTTACGAGAGCAAAAATGAAGCAAAGTAAAAAATNTATATATATATATATTAATAATGCCGAAGGTTCATATGTCTTAATATTAATTCAGAAATTTCTACCATTTTCTTTCATGAAATGTATTTAATAAATAATTGAATTAAATAGTCTCCAATAAGTTAAAATTCACCATTATTCATTCAAAATGCTTTAACAATTAAACCTATACAATAAAGTGCGTCATTGACTTCAATTATATGCATGTCCATTTACAAGAGCGTTGCCACTTTAATGCTTTTAATTTCACCCTTTTAAGATAAGGGCTATTTAGAAAAGCTCTTCAAACTGACTAATTTTAAACTTAAAAGGGACCCTAGACATGGACTTCAAGAAAATTCAATATTCCATTGATTGATCGTTGTTAGTTTGGAGAGATTTCGTCTATTCACTTCAATTTTCAGCATCCTGAATTAATGTAATCAGAATCAGATCCGCTTCATGAACATGACGAGGTATTTTCTAATTAAATTTTCTTTTAATTTTATAAAACTCTTGACATGGAAACAAAATGAAATCAGAAAACAGTAGAAATAGAAATAAATTGCTGGCTGAATAGTGATTCAATAAGTAATTCAATGGTTTTGGTTAAGTGAAACTTTATTATTTTACTTTTATGTACCATCAACTTTAAGTCACCAATTCAGATTGTGAATTTGTCTACGTGTAGCACTGACCGTTTTCCATATATTTGTAGATACTGATTTTCTATTTTACATTTACACCACAAACTTTGCAATTATTGTACATTATTTCACTTACGGGAGTAATTCTTCAAGGAAATATATTTATTTGCGAAGAAACGGATGTTTATGCAATATGAAATCTTTTCTTCAGTTAAACGAATGATACATACATATTGAAAAGTTCGTAGAGGTTATTAGTTTCCTATTATTTTGATAATTTTAATATTTAAACCATTCATTTCATAATTTTTCTATTCATACGGAATGGCTTACCGGAAACTCATGTTTACAAAATTACAGCTCTTATTACCATAAATTTAATAAAAAATACAAAACTGAAAAAGATTTATTCATGACTGAATAAATAGTTTTTATGCTATGCTCTGAAGAATCCATATAAAATTACCAGATTTTATCACATTTACGAAATGTTATTACAGATTATAAAACCATTTTTTATATTTAATTTTACCAAAATCATTACAAAAGCGCTTCGGTAAAAACTACATAGCTTTTTGGAGTTAGAATCATGAACACGATAAATTTTACGATATTCCCGTAGTTTGGAACATTTTTTTCTCAGTGCAATAGTTATGCTAGCAATGTTTTATGAGAATAGTTTATTCCCGTATAAAAAAATTTTTTCGTAATTTTAGATTTTTGAATTAAATTTAAAATCACATGTTTTAAGGAAATGCTTAATTAATACAAATATTAAGATTCGAATTATTTCATTTTAATAAATGATTTATATTTGAAATGTCAGAATTGATTGTTATAGTACACATTTATGCATAAACCAGTATTTTAAAGGCATTAATTTTCGAAAGATAAAAATAGTTTGTCCGCGACTGACTATTAATTATAAAATTCTTGGTGGTACGTGAAGCAACAAATTTTGATAAAATTATCGTACTGTATAGCAAGGACATTTTTGGAGAAAAAAAACTTAATTCGGTTAAATGAAACCGAAATATACGGTATTTAAATAATTGATTTGTTAATTTTTTAGTCTTATTGTAACGGTTAACTGGAAATTCAAGTTATCAAAATTAATATTTCTTAATACATCACATTTAGTAAAAAATACAATGTAGAAAAGTAAATTTAACAAAATAAGCTATTTTTACACCATGTTCTAAGATACCATGATAAAATTACCAAAAACTATCAGTTTCACCAAATTTTATCCATAATGTAAAACCTTATTTTATTGTTAATTTTACCAAAATCAATACCAAAGAGCTTAAGAATTGTCAAAAGTTTTGGCGCTCCCTTAGAACCAGAATATGGTAAATTTTATTATGTTCAGATAGTTTTCACTACTCTTTTTTCTTGATATATTTTTTTTTCTCAAAACTGTCGAAAATTTTTTTGCTTTCTGATGTATGTAAAGCAAAGCCATGTTAGTTTAACAACAAAAGTTCTACGTGAAGGCGATTGTTTCCCTAGGTTTGAACCATAAGTTCCCTTGTTCTGAATGGGATTTAGGTTTAGAAGGAATGTAAGTTGAACACTTTTTGCTCTTTTCTGAAAGAAAGCATTCGGTGAACATCAGTAAAAAATAAATTTCATATTTAATTTAGGGCTTCACATTTAGATACGAATCAGTTGTTTATATTTTCTTTATATATTATGAAAACAGTAATAAAGAAATTTATTTAATAGTGTATGCAATAGGAAAAATTATTTAAAAGAACACTGAGAAAACAAGCAGAAAGCATGCAAGCTTTTTTTTAAAAATCTCCACAAATTTGTTAATATAACTATCAAATATTGTATAAATAAATATTAAAATTCAGTATTCCCTCACCAATATTAGTGAACCAATAATGAGAAATAATTTCTGCAATAAATTATGAGAAGCAAAAAATACTCCCCATATATTTATGGTATAGCATCTGATTTAACTAGCATAATTTTCAGAAGTGGAATATAAATTGGAAAATGTTAATAGCTCGGAAAACAAACAGATGAACACTTACATAAATATTCAAGTTTATTATCAGTGATAAACATAATATTTGCTTACCAAATAAATTTTATCTCATCCATAACTCAAATATTTAAATAATCCCAAGATATATATATATAAATATTAAAATATTAAGCTGTTTCTTTTGGTTGCTAAAATTTTATGACCTTAATTTAAAGAGACTAAATAGGAGAAGGATTTTATACAAGATAATGATTCAATATTAAGAAAGTATTTCTGCAATTAAAAATACATCTAGATTAATTTACAAATCGAAAATAAATATTATATATCTTTACTTTTGAAAAAGACTTTTAAAACTTTTTAAGATAATTTCTAATTGAAATGTATTTTCGAGTTCAGACAAGGCAAAATAACAGTTTTAAGAGCAGTGATGTAGTTTGAGTAATGTTTTTTAGTTTTATATCCTCTTCAATACACTGGGAAAATGCAGTTTTGAATTTTTTTTTATTTCACTCTTTTTCTTTTTTTGTTATTAATGTTGCGTACCTTATTTTATTCGATATCTAGGATTTGACAAAATTCTGATCAGCGATAAAAGAATGATGAATTTTTCTTGCAACATTTAGAAAACAATTATAAACCATGGTGGCATCCAGGACAACCCTCCATTTTAGTTTCAGTTCAGTTCCCTCCAGTGCATCCAACTAGTTGGAAAAAATCCTAACTAAAATTAATGATAAATTCCTTTTAGGAATATTATGAAAAAAGTTGCTCGTAGTGGTCAAGAAACAATTGAAACCTGTATTTTAAACTAACTGAGAGATCCAATGAATTTTTAAACATTTAAGATAGTCAGAAAATTGTCAACACATTTATGTGAGATAAATTTCCTTTGTCAATAAGTGAAAAGTGATATTGGCTTTGACATTTCGGTGATTTTGTGGCAAAGTACTTTGCCTGTAGTGGCCAGAATATGATTGAAGCCTTTACTTTCGTCAGACATCGAGCGTTAGATGTAAGTTTCCCCTCTATTCAATCGCAAATATGCCAGAAAAATGTTTCACTATAAATTTTATTTTGTGATAAAACGCAAATAATTCTGCTTGTAGCACATAGAAAATGACTAAAACTTAAATGGTTAAGAGAGGCGTTGTTCTAGTTACGATTTACAATATTTACTCAATTGCAGAAATTTCGAAATAGTGTTTGCATGATTTCAAATTCACTGACACAAAAATGATTGAATAAAAAAGTAGATAGGTAGGCATTGACTTTATTTATGTTGCCCTAGGTCTGCACTATGAGCTATTGGCGATGGTCTTTGAAACATCCCAAAAGGTTCTTCTAAAGACATGCCCAAGCAAATTTTGATCCTCTGCAGAGGAGATGGCTTCCCTGCTTTGGAAGCCCGATCACATGCGAGCGAAATCGAGCACTTTACAGTAGAACAGTTTAACGAGGATTGATACAGTGCACCCTCGGTTCCTACTCAGGCTGATCAAAGTGGTCACCCACCCGCTTATTGACCGCAGCCAGCGATGGTTGACTTTGATGTTCTACTGGGAACTGTGTCTTTACAATCAGTCCACTGAGGGATTAAAAAAGTAGAAATGGATATGTATTATAAGCCAATAATATATAGTCAGTTAAGCAAAAAGTTAGAACAAAATTTTAAATAAATTTCATAAGGAAGCATCGATCAGTTTAGTTATTTAAGTACACGTTATAATATGCTAAATAAGTTTAATTATTAATTTATGTTATAATTGAAGGATTAGGGTAGCTCAGTGGCTTTATAAGAAACCTCAACTCGTTGACATTTAATGTCTTGGAATTTTGAATTTAATTTGAAATATATATAAAAAAAACTCTTATATACTTTTTTGCATATTTCTTCACTACTAATAAAAATATAAGAAAAATTAAGGCATTTTAAAACTAATAATTTGAAAAAAATTGCTTTCTTTTGTCGATGTATTTTCTGAGGCAAGTTTTAAGTTAAATTTACTATTTTATTACACAGATCATATTTATCAATCAGTTTTTTTTCGTATAAAACATTCTACATTACTCTGAATAATTATAATAATAAATAACTACTAGGAAAACTGGAAGAAACTACAGCAAAGTAATTGTTAGCATTATGCGCACAAATATAAATTTTAAAAAAAAATATGGGAATACGGATGAAGCGAAAATCTAGTTTTTTAATCCAAATAAAATTTAAATTCGAATTGTAAAATAATATTATATTTGGTTTAATAATTCAATCAAGTTTCGAAGCTCGCTCGAAAGCTTCAAGGACATTAAGTCATAAATCACTTTAACGTTTATTTCTGACATCATTTTTGAATTATACGACGACATCTTTGAGAGGATTTAAAATTTGAAGAATTAGTGAAAACATGACATTTTAATATATGGTGTCATTAAATTTAATGCTGATATGGCTACAGACATGACACTGGATAAATTAGTGCCGATAAACAGATTTTCATGTAATTAAGGAATAGTGATAGTTAATTAATGATAATCCACTGATTAATGTCTATAAACCATGTATAAATTGCTGTGGAGTGCTTTGAAGTAGTTTTTCTTAATATTTAACTAACCAGTGAAATAATTGTTGTAACTAAAGTTCGAATCACTATATTTCGTTTTTAATTGAAATTATGTTCTTGCTTTTCATCTTCTTTTATATTTCAAATTCCCGTGATCTCGTTTCTCTTCATCAGAAATATCCTTTAAAACTATCTTTTATATCCTTTTACGACTTACTATCTTTAAATATCCTTTTTAGGAAATGTCCTTTTACAACTTACATATTAAAAATTGAATCAAGTTCTCTTCTAAATCAAATTTATTTCTAAAAGATTTCCTAATTTGAAGAAATTTCTATTTTATCCACGCTATTTGTTTATAATGCATCGTTAATAAAATACAAGTGGGGTTTATAACATCTAATATTTTGTTTTGAATTCATTTGTGAAAAGTTTACTAACGCCGGTAATTTAAAAATATACCTATAATAAAAAAGGAGGAAAAAAACAGAAATGTACGGTAGTATGCATTGAAAAAAGTATCTTTCTTTTTTATTAGATTCGGAGCTCTTCAGTGCAAAAGAATTGCCCTTTGCAATAGGAATAAAAATGGCATTGATTTTTTTTTAATATTAGTTAATATTTTTTGTTCGTTCTTTGAATTTAAAATTAATGAAACTGTTGAAAAAATTACCTCTTTTTTGAAAATTTTAAGCGGGATAAAACTTTTGAAATTAACATGCGTAGTTTTCTATCCTTGTTTGATGATTATTAAAAATATTAAATTCTGATGAATAAATAAATTCCTTGTCACTCGCCTAATGGAACGTTTAGATAAAAAAAAAAGCTTTACCAATTTTCCGTAATTTTCAAAGTGTAATTCCACAAGCCGTTTGTTAGAACAGGACATAGTGCTCACCACGTGAAAGTGATTGAACGCGGAGTTCTACCCCCACCCTACCCATCTAGCTATTTAATTTGTCATTATATTGACAATCATAAATAAATAAAAATTTAATAGAGTCGAATTCTTTGGTTATTGTATTATTAAAGTTCGTTTTTTAGATCAGCTACACATTTAAAGTCTGATTTTTTTTAGATATGACGCTGACTACTGATTTTAACTCTATCGACTGTTCGAATACATTCATAAATAGCTCCATGTTTACAGACTTTATTCGTAGTTTCTGTCTCAAGTTTGACACACCTATCCTCAACCTGAAAGAGACATGGAAACTTCGGCATTTCTCAAATGCAGGTGGTGTTAGAATTGAAGAGTGATTTAATATCATCTTCGCTTACGTCTTGCTGCGATTGGAGGTCGATATGTCACACAAGAATTTCAATTAATCGCTTAAAGGCTGCAAGTGAATCTTCGGAAGAAAGTTTATCGTCAGTGTCACTGAGTTTTGTATAGTGTTTTCTTTTAAGAAGGTTTTCTTGCTTTCAGAATTCATTCTTCCTATATTCAATCTAAGTGTTAATTTGTCAACAGTTAGCCATCTCAGATGTTACAACGGAGCAGGATCCCACTTTGCCAATTCTTCTGGATAATGCCCAAATGTGATGGCATTTAAAATACCCAACAGATATTGATGGTTGAAAGGAATTTTTTGAGAAAATACAAAATTTTATAACTACAGAAGACAAACTTTTAATATCCAGATTACTTTAAAATCGTTAATTGGAATTCTTGTGTAGTATAACTTTCCCTAATGCTGTGAGCTTTACTTGAAAATTATAAAATAACTGTTCAATTTTGACACTAGGTGCGTTAAAGAAATACTTCAGTTCCCCTGCCCCTCCCAGGACGTCGAAAGGTGTGCTAAACTTGTGACAGAGGTTTCGAGCAAAGTCTGTGTATATGAAACAAGTGAAGGATACATCTGAGCATTAAAATCTAGATAAGTTATGACTTATTTGTCTAAAATACCAGACTTCAACAAAATAGATAGCCTATACAAAATAGAACCTTAATTATACATTAAACCAATAATATATTGGTTTAATAACATTAAACCAATGAATCCTAGTCCATTGAATATAGATGTAAATACCACCTAGAAAAATTTGATAGCTGATTGGCAACAGTGTGCTTGGAACTCGACGTTCAACAACTTGCACGTGTCGAGTTCTGGATTGTTCTGATGAATCAAAACGAGCGAAAAATTACACTGTGAAGAAAACACTGAGTTGATAAATTTCTAAGACCTTTGCGGGTGCTTAAAAATTACACTATTGATCAGAATTTAATTTATTTACCTTTTTTGATCCCTCAAGCAACCCAAAAAAGCTAAAGCGTGTTTATTTCAACACCTTTAACTAACTTTTAAAAAATTGAAAAGGCGTGATTTTTTTCTCGTTTTCATTAATTTTAAGTACGATGCGCAAACAATTGATATTCGAATGCCGTTGCTATTCTTGTTACAATTGGCAACTTTTCAGCACTAAAACTTTTCATATTTTCATAAATATATTAATTAAAAAATTAGAAAAGAAGCATCTTTTACGACCTACACTAAATGTTCATCGCTTTCTTCTAAGAAGTCAAGTTTTACTTTCTTATAATTTCAAAATTTTATGAAAATTTTGCAACAAATGGCGCCGATTATTAATTATTTATTTATTTGGTTTTAAAACTGAAGATCGTTTTCAAGAAACATGATGAAATATTCTGAATTGTCAGGCCACTTTAACCAGTTCAGATGGATGCACAAACTTAATTATTTAATGGGCAAACGCTTGACCGGTTAACCGAGTCTTCACTTTTACCTACTGGCAGTGAACAGTTTGTCTTTCCTTAATAGTAATACAAAGATGTTTAAATAAAAAAAAAGATTAAAAAATAGTAGATGGTTTTGAAAAATGCAATTCAGAAAATTAACTGGGAAAATTTTGATTTATAATAAGTACTAACCTAAAAGTAGTTAAAATTTATTTTTTCATGAATTAAATAATTTATTTTTCAGGCTTCCTTAATAACTCTCATTTCTCGTACGTTTTAAACCGACTCACTTTTTTAAAAAGCGTTTCATTCGAAGGTTTTTATAAATTGTAAAATGTAATGTACTGTGAGAAAAAAATCAAAACCACCCTGAATAAATTTTTATGAATACCAATGATTGGACTTTCAAGTAGAAGGACTCAATATTCATAGATCGAGGAGGGGACTTCAAATTAGTAGGGGTAAATGATATTTTACGTTATGAAATCATACGCAAGAATGAACTTTCTCTGAGTAAATATATCTTCTTTTTGACGGATTAAGATTGCTATCAACCCAAAAATAAGAAGCAGTCGCATTCTGAAAATTCTGGTCCCAATAGTTTGGTCAGGTGAAGGTTCGAATGTTTGAAGGTTCGAAGTTTTGATCTTTAAGGTAATTTTACTTTTTAGAATCTTAAATATTTCAAGTAGTAATTCATTCATTAAAATAGAAAGGAGAAAATATACTAATTTATACCAACTTTTAAGGAAATTTTGCGAATTACAAAATAAAAAATATCAAAAGATCTCAGCAACCAACTATAAGAATGTGATATCTAATATCTAATAAAAACAAAATAAAATTGCAAGAATAAAGGTTAAAGTGAAATAGAGTAGTTTCAGGAAAACGTGATTGAAATGTGATAATTAGTATGAAAGGTATTGTTTTTTTAAAGTTTTTAAAACCTTTTCTTGCAAATTTATTCAAACTTATTCATTAATTTTTCAAAATTTACGTGTTAAAATTATTCAGACTGCCGTAATTCTCAAAACGATAAAAATATAAATAATTACAGAAATATTCAATTTTTTAAAAATCCCAAGTTTTCCTCCTCCTCCTCTTCTTCTTCTTAGGCACTACAGCCAGCTACCAAAGTCGTCTCGATCAGTTGATCCCATCTAAATTTAATCTATGATATATTTCTCCATCTGTTATCACCTAAGTCCTTTAACCACTTCTCAACTCTATCAAACCATCTTATACTAGGTTTTCATCTTCTTTTTTTTAACCTCTGGTGTTTGTAAGATTGTTGTTTTAAACAGGATTTTCATTGCTATATTGAAATACATGTCCGAGCCGCATTATTTTAGAAACTTTTATCACTTTAATGTGTTAGGTTCTTCGTATTTTGATTGTAATTCTAGGTTGTAAGGAATTCTTAAGGTTCCATTCTCTTTTACTATTTCAAAAAGCGCCCAGCATTCGCTGCCATATAAGACTATTGGTCTCACTAGTATCCCGTGAAACAGTATTTTTGGTTCACAACTTATATATTTAGATTTAAACTGGATTCCCAATCCATGATAACATTTGTAAGCCATGTTGATTCTCTTTTTGATTTGAATTTATATGTCACTATTATTATTTATAATTATTATTTATAATTATCCCAAGTCAACTTTAGTTAAAAATTGAGGGTTAGTTAACGGTTAAAAAGGGGTGACCAATACAAAAATATTTTCTCAGTTATATTTACATACATAGAACTATACCGTTATAAAAAAAAATTAAATATGAAGGTTATTCTTAAATGATGTAACAAAGTTAAATTAAGTTCCAAATGCTCAACAACCATTTTAGCTCTATTTTCTCTCAACATCATAGCTTAAAATATTTACTGATTAAAAACAGATATTTAAAAAAAAAATTGTTTATTAGAGTTCGTTTTCAAAGTAACATGAAATTGTTTCTTATCAAATTAACAAACTTAAATATTTTGACCATATCCTTAAACATGCATCATTGAAAAAACATTTTTCGTGTTAGAAGTTTGAGCCAAAAGTATTTACTTGAAGAAAATGACAAAAATATTAATATACTCCAACCTTTCAAACCACACGAATTTAGTTATTTATAATGCCCTACAATTTGCATAGTGAAAAAAATTAAATAAAGGAAATCATATTAAAAATGCTTGGGGATTTAAAACGATTTTGTTTCGTCTTAAAAGTAAAACTAAAATTAATTAAAACGTTTTGATTATGTCAACGATTCTGCAATGAGGAATTAGAGATTTTTTTCTCATTTTGAAGGAATTTAACAAAGCATTCACTCTAAAAAATACCAGACAAAGCATAAATATATTTCACCCTTTCAAACCACATGATGTTAGGTATTTATGATGCCCTACAATTCGCATAGTCGAAGAAAGTAAAGCCAAGAAAATCATTGCAAAAAGCTTGAAGACTTAAAACGATATTGTTTCGTCTTAAAAGTAAAATTTAAAAGAAAAAAAGAAAAGAAAAATTTTGATTCTTTCAAAGATTCCCCACTGAAATATTAATAATTTTACTATACTTTGGAAGGAACGTTAGAAAGCATTCGCTGTAAAGAATACCATAAAAAATATAAATATATTTCAACCTCTCAAACCACATATAATGTTAGTTATTTAAAATACCTTACAATTTGTATAGTCTTAGAAAATAAAGCAAAGAATATCATACTAAAAAGTTTGAAGATTTAAAACGACATTGCTTCGTCTTGAAGGTAAAATGAAGAAAAAAAAGGAACTAAAACACTTTGATTCTTTCAAAGATTCACCACTGAAGAATTAAGAGTTTTATTCTCCTTTTGATGGGACAGAATAAAGCATTCACTGAAAAGAATACAAGAAAAATTATCAATATATTTCAACCTCTCAAGCTACTTTAAGTCAAAAATAGTGTTAGTCATTTTTATTGTCCTCCAAAGTGTAACTGTCTAAGAAAATCATGAGAAGAAAATCACCGCATAAAGCTCGCAGGTCCTATTACTGTACTACGTGGATGAGGATTATACATGAAATAAATCTCTTTTATTAGCTTTCATTCTTGGTTCCGCTGGAATTGAATTTGCGTGACTAAAAGTCTTGAATATCTGAATTGTCACCAGGGAAAGGAATTTTCACAAATGTTGAATACGGTACTTTGTGGATTTTTTTCAGGAAAAATAATGATGAAATCATAACGATGAAAGATGTGATATTGAAGAAAAATATTGTCTTAAAAGTTTTGAATTAATAATTAAATGCTTTATTATTCTTATTAAAAACATACGTGATATTGATGTTAATATTGCAGAATATAGATGGGAAATAGGGAAATATAATTTTGTGAAATTCCTCGCAAATCCATTTTTCTTCTTCGAAATTGCGCTCTATTAATATAGATTTGAAATTATTTTTATTTATTTCTTTAAATACGAATCAATTTTGAAGTAATTAAGTTGAAATGTAAAACTATTTAGACTGATTTTTATAAAATCCTCGAAAAGATTCTTTTCCAAAAACACTCTCAATATCTTGAGCTGTAAATTAAATTAAAATAATAATAATAATGGATTGTAAATGCATAGGAGGTGTACATCATGAGCAGTTTTGAAAACATCGAAAAAAACTGTATAAAATATAATTATAGAAATAAAATATTTTAAATTAAAAATCAACTTATCTGACGATTAAGGAGAGAAAAAATTTAAGTTTTATGCAAACAGCTGATCATAATGTGAGTTTAAACATAAAATGTTCATCTAATCGTAATTGGTACCTCATTTGGTCATTAAGAATTTAAGTTTCAATATGTTTATATTTTTACTGTAAGAATTAAATACTTCTATTCAACAAATATATATTAACGCAATTTATACAAATCAATTTAGATTGTTGTAAGCATTTGAGTTTATATTAAAAGGAACAACTATTTGCCTTTTTAAAGGAAAATAACGTAGCATTTTTGTAAGCAAATTATAAAGATGTATACATCTTTAAATTTTATTGACTTTAAAGAAATCAATGATGTTTTATAAATATTGAGTAGATAAATAATTTTAGGTAGTGAGATAGTTTGAATGACAAAAAAGAACTGGAATTTCAAATTTTTATAATTTTTTTTTAACTATCTATCGTTTGTGCATCATATAATATCATTTTTATAACTCTTTTTGAAGTGTTTTTAAAGTCAGTTATTTTGAAAGCCATGAGAAATGTAATAAATTATCCTTAGTATAAAAGTTGTTAAAATTACCCAAATATTTGACAATCATGTAACATTAATTAAACCAATTCCTTCACTATTTTATCAGAAAGATATTTAAAGTTGCGGTAAGAATATTTTAATATTTAATATTTTATAATTCTGAAATAAAAATACTTTAAATTTCCAAGTCGTACGCAAATCTGGCTTTTATGATTCATTTATTTTCATCTACTAAAGGTGATATAAGATAAAATTTTATTTCTGAAGATTTTGTGTAATTTTAAGACAATTATAATATGTGTACTTATTTGCAGATCCATGTTGTATAAACTACAAGTACCTTGCATTTAAATCTAACGTCCCACGAATACTAACGAGATAAACAATTTGAAATTCTGCGAATATTGTTTCAAAAACAAATCTAACGAGCTAATTAAGCAGTAATGAGATTTAATTCACATGTTGAATTACAGATGCGAAAATAATTTTTAAGCTTAATTAATAAATATTCGCTTGAACGCAACAACAATCAAGCTCGGAATTCCAAATTGAGATGTGATGCCACAAATACCATTTTGGCATAAAATACCTCCTTTTTGTGAGACCGACACTGCCACCAATGTTGCATGATCTCGATAATTAGGCATACCAGAAACGAAATTATGCCTGTTTTCTTTCTTTTAATAACACACCCTCCTCTCCGTAATATCTTGCTTCATTACAAAGATGAAAGTGCGAAGATTTGAACAATAGGCGGTGCTTTAAGCCGCCGTCTGAGCACCTTATGCGGCCCCAAACCCCTCCTTTACAGATTTCGTTCAACCTCTCCCCCTCCCTGTTTCCCAACTTTGTGACACTGGTGTAATTACGTTTCCCTTTTGCCGATTAATTAACAAGCGTTTTTGGGGAACCCTCATTAATTATACTGGAAACACCCTTAGAAGTGTGCATGTATCTCGACTGCAGTTCATGTTTTAAGAAAGTAACAGTAAAAATGTAGTGTTATTCGGATTACAATAGTGACTCACATTTGATTATAGGAGGATTAATTTAAAATTTATTCAAAGGAGATTTTTCAAGAGCGTCACGTGCTTTATGTTAACTATAACAGAAAATAAAAATTCCCTTTTACGAGATACACAAATTTAAATTTTTAATGAATAGTATTGTGGAAGAAATTATAAGATATTTTTACATTTTTAATATGTTAACCGTTTAATTATTGTACTTTTAAACCTAAACCACATTTTGTTACACGCTGGTAAGTATGATTACTTTTCACTTTTTTCTATTTCATGCTCTTTTTCAACAAAATGTTTTTTGCGATATCGACACATATGAAGAATAATTTTTTTCTTAGGATAATTATACTTTATTCAGAAATATCGCATTAATTTATACCAATAGATGTGTCTTGATAACGACTATTGGTTTTCCCAGTTTTAGTTACTCTTTATATTAATTTTTATTTTATAATTTGTGTTTATATATATATATATNAGGCATTCTATACAATGGCGGATTTCATATATATATATATATATTGTTTATAATTTGGGATCAACTGAGCATATGAGAGTGCACTGTAAAAAATTCCTGATCAAATTACGGTATAAAGTACGAGCGCTAAGAAAGTTACGAAGCAAAAAAAATGATAGAGATTTTTACATTAGGAATTAACTTAAAATCACTGAATCACACTAAATAAATAAATAATACTGTTAAAATCATAAAATACTATCTGAAGAAAAAAATGGATTTTACAGTAAAGTAATTTCACACGGATGATGCACCCAAAGTGCCTATTTTTTTACAGTAATTCGATCTTTAATTTTTTGCAGTGTAGAAATGAATAGGTTTACATTTTAAATACAGTCAACTACATTAGGATTTTATATTTTCTATCCGACTTTCACAGTTAATTTAGTGCCTAGCTAATTGGACAGAATATTTTTCACAGACGCTTTGATATAATACTTTTTTGTCTATTTTTCTTTAATTACGGAGAAAAAAACATGGAGTTGGAGTAGGGATGAAGTTAGCATATGGGGAATAGAAAAAAAATTTGACATATAAGATGGTAACAAAGTGGTTGAAAAACAAAAGGTCTTCACATGCTCTTACCAACGTAAAAAAAAAGTTGTAAAAAATTATCAAATCATTCTGTTCACTTTTAATGATACTAAGAGTAAGCTTTATTCATTTTATTAAATTATAATATTCTATTTATAAATTACTGATAAATAACATTACCAATATATTTCAATAATATATTTTAATAAATTATTACTATAATTGAACCATACTATCTAATATGGTACTTAGTTGAACCATATAAAGCGTATTTATTAAACATTGTTATTTGAAACTATCCCTCACCTTGAACTGATTAGATTTAAATCTTAGTTAAATCTGCAGAAAATTTGTACATGCTATGGCTTAAGATGACAATGATTCAACACTCAACTGAACTTTCTGAGAGTAGGCATATATATTGTTATAGTATTTCTTTCTATGTATCTTCACACAGGTATAATATCTATAGGCGTAATGTCTATTTATTTACTCTATGTTTTCTCGGTTTCTAAGTGACATTTTGTTTGCCTTTCTTATCTGTTACTAATAAGACTCAGGATCATAGCATCTCGAAATGTCACTCTAAGAACGAAAATTAATTTTAAAAAAAAAACACTCAAATATGTAACATTTGGTAATCCCTTTGATAATGCGAAATTGTCAGGAATTTAAAATCAGTATTTTGGCACTCTAGCAATTTTTTGAACAAAACAGAGGTAGTTGTCTCTTAAATTATAAGAGAATAGTCTCTTCTCTAGTTATATTTTTAACCACGCGTCAGTAGATAAAGAATCATATTGTAATTAAACTTGCCGAAATTGCTCAAGACTCCAGCACTTCAATGTACTCTTTCCAGACATTTTATTTTATTTTTCTTTAGTCTTATATAATCTTAAAAATTAGGCATTTACAAGAAAACTTGAGATATTTGGGAATTTCTCTCAAATTACCTACATCAACGTGGATATTTTATTCAACTGTTTTATAAACAATAAATAATTTTTTTTAGTAAGATGAAACATTTTCCTTCTTAGTTGCTTGGCAAAGGATTTTTTTATAAGAAACAACTTCTTTAAACACTATAAGACATATTTTATTCATGATATTAGTTTTTATTAACAACTACACTATTTAAATTTTTATAGGGGATACAATCATGGGAAAAATGGAAAATGTGAAATAAAAGAGCGAAAAGCTCTCATTTTTGAAAGAAAGTGGCAAAATCAAAACAGTAAATAAAAAATATTAAAGTTTGAAAAAAAAAACAAAGCATCTGTTGTTGTAAATAATTCGCTAGGAGTAAAACACAGAATTTGAGTTTGAGAAACATTTAAAATTTAACATAATTACTAGACTTCGAAGCAGCAATTTTACTGAAAAAATCCAACTTCTTAACCTAAAATATGTATATAGGGCTGAAAATAGAAAATACAATGTTCAATGTTGAGTCTTGCTTACACGCTTAAAACCGTCCCCAATGAAATTTTATTTATATATTGCAACTAGGGTACAAAATTATTTTTTGAAATCCCAAAAAGAGAAATGCACTTTTCTTCATCAAGTAAAAATGAATGTTTTGAAATAAGGTTTATGCTTTCAAAAAAAAGCAAGCTCTCGAAGCTGATTTAAAAAGGATTTGAATCCAAAATATATTTCTAATATCATACTCTTAAGAGTAGGAATTTACTTATGAGAATAAGTGCATCGTCACGAACGTACTTTCATTAAATTTATTTTAGCTTCTGTTCTGTTTCAATTGCTGCTATGAAATTTCAAAACTACCTAATTGAGTAAACAAATTTTTTTTCCAAATATCTTGTAAAACATTCTATTATATTTTTATACGAATTTATTCTATTAGCGACGAAAAGAAGATGTATTTTCATATTTTCCTTAAGCACTTTATTTTAGATTAAAACTTTACGTGTCAAGTGAGCAAAGGGATTAAAAATATTCACATCCTAAACAAATAATATTCTACTCCTTAAAAACTAGATCAAATATTTTTGGATGTTGGTTGTTTCTCAATTAACAGAGATATAAATTAGTATATATTTCACTTTTATTTTTGAAATGAATACAAATTTTAAGCATATTTAGCTCAAAAATTGAGTTTTATTGTTGAAATTAGTTGATTTTCTTTTTCTATTAACATAGTTGATTCGTGATCCTATGGGAAAACTAAAAGTCTCAAGGATCATTTTGGTATTGGGTTTGGTAAAATTAGCAATAAAATATGACTTTATAATATGCTATAATATTTGGCAATTGCGGTAAAATTTTGAAATTTTATCCGAATACTTTTGAACATGGCATAGATACCATTTATTTGGGTAAGTTTACTTTCTAATTTTGCATTTAATAATTAAATGTGCAATATGATTTTGAAATAAAGCATTTTTAGAAACCGTAACCATACGAACGGATAAAGTACGAAATAAATGGATTAAATACCGTATATTTTGTGTTTTATTGTTACTATTTTACTAAAAAAAATTATCATTACCCCCAAATTGTTTTAGGGACTGGAATAAATCAGAGTGATTTATGGCAAGTAATATTGGAGATATAGCATGAAAAAAGTGATTTTTGATAATTTCAAGAAATTATTTCTCATCGTTATTTCCCTGCTATTAAGACTGTGAAAAGGTTTTATTATTCTGATACTATAAGACAAAGCTACCACATTCTTTTTTTTGTTGTCTTAATCGACTTCTTCAGTTCTTGGCAAATTTTCAGTGCATTTATTGATAAAAGTGGTGAACTTTATTTTTAAAATTTTATTTGAAAAATAAGGTTTTCCCTTAAAATAATATAGAAAACTTATTTGGACCAATGATAAACATTTTTTTTCTTATATCTTAAAATCTTAAAGTGTCAAATGTAGGTGTCAAAATCTTAAAGTGTCATTATGTGGCTAAAATTCGGCAAACTTCCCAATACTGGTCTTCTGAAGGAGAAATTTTTTAAATGCAATCTTGTACTAAAATTACTTACTGTAGAGTCATAGAATAATTTGGAATGATTTTAACACACTTTTATAATTGCAAGAGGAAAAAAGAAATTTTGCGACGCAAAATTCTCCAACTATATTATTAAAATGAGAATCACATAAAAATGCAGTTTTTTCGGACTAAATAAACTGTTTTATAAAATTACAATTGCATATAAGGCCTGAAAATTATGTTTAAGATACTTTTAGGTAGCTCTCCGATTTCTATAAAAGCCAAAAATTGTTCTGAACCATGCAGACATTGACATGTTATAATACTAAAATAATGTTTCAAAAACTAGCTATTCTTGTTTAAATTAAGAGGGGATTATAATATAATTTTTGTATATCAAATATAAAATACACTGGTGTGCAAAACTTAAGCAACAAGTGCGTTTTTTGTCATAACTCTACAAGAATAATTTATATTTCGTTATTAA
>NC_092205.1:38172074-38217323 GCF_043381705.1 Parasteatoda tepidariorum
GAAAACGGTTTCTTTTCGCCTGGAGGACAATGTAACGGTCATCTCTTGGTGTTGTTTTCCTTGGACGGCCACCACCAACCTTCCGAACAGCTGTACCAGTAGTTTTAAAAGCATTCCAAGCACGATAAACACCACTTTTGCTGATCCCGAACTCTTCGGCGACACTGGTCACACTACGCCCCTCCTCAAGCTTCCCAATCATTCCTCCTCGAGTAAAGTCGTCTAAATGATTTCTTGAAGACGTGTTTCACAAAATAAATCACTTGCACTTGCAGCGAATGTCTTTAACTACGGTGCTCTTCATCCTTTTATCACAGCTTTGACCTGCGCGCGCCGACCCACAAGGTTTACGTACACTTACATCACCTACGACGTTTTATTTCTAAAATTTGCTTACAAATAATCTTTCTACTGAATTACGTGAATATTATACTGTAATCTCATGGCTGTCTTATACTTTGTTGGGGAGCTGTGGCCGAAAAAGCACTTGTTGCTTAAGTTTTGTGCACCAGTGTAGTAATAGATTTTTATTACACTGATATAATTTTTTTAAATTTAAATAAGTTGTATTTAATTTTGAACGATTGCCGCAAATAAAAACGTAATAGCTAGTTTAGCAAAACAGTCGGACTGATAATCTATTTATGTATTTTTATTAAATAGCTTCCTAAACTTCTGACTAGAATGAAAAAATTAGATGAAACTTTAAATTTCAAATATAAGATTGAGTAAAAACAAGGGGAGATTTTTTTTAAAAATAAAGTTATAACCCCTTCTATAAAAAAGAATTGCATTACGCTGATTGCAATCTTATGGTGTATCTAGCAATAGTTTTAAATATCTGGGAATGTGTTAATTTTTTATATATTTTGGAAGCTCTTACACTTCGTGAACTCATAAATAAACAATATACAATATTTTATTTTATAACTGATGACAACTAATGTTCAACTCAGTAGCCTTATAATTTTGAACTCAATCCAGAAGACATGGAAACTCCTGGTAGTAATAGGAGTAATTTGCGAGTAATCCAAGTAATTGGAGAAATTTGCCTTCATGGTGAACTTTTTATGATGGAATTAACCCGCATTTACGTTGGGTGAGGGAAAAAATCAAAAAAACATAACATGGTAAACCTGACGACAAAAGGACTCAAACCCATGATCCTTTTACCACTTAGGATATTTTTCGTCAGCATTGTTGTCGGTTCAAGCCGGGTGCGGAATTCGAACCTGTCAGCGCTGTTTTTCGAACCTGGTTCACGTCATTGTAAGACGAAAACTCTATCCCCTGAGCCGCTACAGCTCAATAGACAATATTGAATAATGTCATTATGTCATTTTTTTAAATCTTAGCAAATGTTTACAGACTCCTAGCTCTCTGCATTCGCCATGCCTTTGAACTATTTTCGCAGTTCTTTTTGAATTGCTTCGAAAATTCGAGACGCCATTCCTCGCTCTTTAGATACGTGTGCCTTTTAGTATTTTTTTTCCTATGGATGGTAGTACTTTTTTGAAAATTTTCTTGGTACCTTTTTTGTTATGATATGCTTTTATTTACTTTCGTTTCAAATAAAATTAAAAATTCAATTAAAAATGCGGAAAAAAAATTTTAGCTGCAAAAATTTTAGTGTAATAGAACACCAGAAATAGTGGTAACAACTAGCTGGTTAGTTACATCAAAAAGTACTCCACAAAGGCACGTGATACAGAAGCTCACCTACCTTCTGGATTGGGTTCGAAATTACAAGGATACGGATTTGAACATTTATTCTCGTAAACGCAGAATTGCGTAGCCAGTGACATTAAACTACGTTCACGAAAGGAAATTACAATTACAGAACAATTTAGGATGCATCTATACACTATATCTCGAAACAAAATTAGTTTGCAAATCAAACATACACATAGTTCAGTGATTTTCAGCAATTCCAACCAGGCTAAACAAAACCTAGCTGAGAGAAATTATGCAAAATAAATTTAATACAATTAAATTACAATTATTGCGTGTAATACATATTAAAAATTACTTAAGACGTAGAAACTAAAATATTAATAATCTTGTTTCCCACCTAGTTTCCCACCATAGCCACATTGAAGACAACTATGAGCTCTTGTCAACTTGTACATAAACGTATACAATCTTTTGGCGATATCTTAAGGACTCGAACGCTGGTGTTTTCGGAATTGAAAATATTTAATGTATGATGTGAAGATGCATAAGCTTGGTGAAAATGTTTTGTATAGTTACAGTAGCTATAAAATAAAATATGAGGTTAGCTTCTTGATTTGTCTAATCAAAACTCTTCAGTGTACTTGTGAAAAAAGTAATGTTTAGAAATAGTATTTTTTTTAATATCTCACAAAAATTTAAAAGATTATATCACAGAATAACTCAAAAACAATATTTTTAACTCAGTTGTATTTATGTATTATTCCAAAAAAAATTATTTGCGTACAATAATGGATTAAAGGGATGTTTCACTGTCAGAAAAGTGTCTTCATTTTGAACAAAATCGATTCCTAGTGAATAATTCCACAGATAATTTAGTTGAAATGGGGAAATAACTGGCATCCATTTCTTTAGAATACATAATTTCACAAAAGCATTAGACTTCTGCAGCAAAGCATCAAACTGATCACAATTTTTTTTAAAAAATTACTGTCCTCACATATTTAAGGATACGAATTTCGTTGAAAGCAATTGAATTTCGTTGAATTTCTATCGATCACAAAATTCAATCTCAATCAATTGTATAATTTTATTAGGAAATTCACTTATTTGATTTTAAAAAATCTTCGTCAAGAGCATTAGGTACAATAAGTAAAAAAATATTGCGAAAATTATTAGAAAATAACTATCTTCATTTATTTGAGAAATTATTATCTAATACTTATTATTCTTACTTATTGTCCAAATTATTAGGCCTAATCGATCACAAAATTAACATTTTAATAATAGGGTATGGTCAAATAAGTACTATGGTCTTTGCTAGTAATCGAAACCATGAAATCTTCTTTTTACTAATATTAACTTCCACCAGTACGGGAGGTATGTACATATATGTTGGGCACATATATGTTGTACGACGACGTACAACATATATGTTTTTAATCTCAAATAAAAAAAAGATGGAGAACGTTCAGAATGCACTGAAATTGCTAACAAGTCAGAAAGCAGTTTCAGCAAGTATTTTAGAGTGTTCGATTTATCAAAAATCACATAATTTTCTGATTAAATGTTTATTGGATATAAAGAGTTCATGAAATGTTTGTCAAATATCTTACAATGCAGCTTAAAGATTTTTAAGTTGTCAGGAAGAATCGTTATATTTCTGAAGATGTTTGATTTAAATTTTTATTTTTATTTTCAAAAGTAACCAAACAGCCTAATTTCGTTTTGGAAAGAGAAAGTATCCTTGAAGTTTCTGCATAATTCTTTCTTCTCTAATAAATAAAGCTCAATTTAACTAAATCAGACTCAACTGGGACCGATAACGCCCTCATTCTCGCCAAATCCAATCACCGCTAATGGATATCAGATTAACTTCTTACGGATTTGACTGAGCTGAAAGCTCAAACTCAATTCGTCGTCCAGAAAATCTCGGGATTACATGTATTGAACGAAAGCAATAAGCCTTTTGCTTGAATTCGAAAGATTTTCTTCTTTTGTTCATGCCCTATTCTTTGCCCTTATTTCTTCTGAATTCTGCAACTTCCCTAAAATTGCGCAAGAAGAAGACGTATGTTAAGGTTTGAAAAAAAATTAGAAAAAAAAGAAAAAGAGAAAACGAACAGCACCAGGCAATTAAAACAGACTTAAAGAAACAGATAACTAGTGTTTCACGTCGAGTTCCTTACTGTGGAAGGATTTGAAGGATTTGCTATTTAATGAACTCAAGATAGTTAGAAACAAACTTTAGTTCATTATAGTGTAGTTGGAAACTTGCATCACTTTTTATTCTTATTTTTAAAAGCGCACAATTTCTGGCTTATCGAAATATATTTTTATTTGAAAAAGGAATTTCTTCTTTTATACTTACTGGTCTGAGACCTTTCAAACAAAAATTACATTTTTATTTGTACTTTTAATCTATTTATTCTACGTCTAGATATTAACTATAAATTTTTACCGTAAATGTGTAACTATCAAAATTAAAAATAGATTGCACTAGTAGTTATGCATTGTAATCTTTGTAGATGATTTATATTTTTTGCAATTAATTTGACTCCTTTAAAATAGCTGCAATGACAATATATATATATATATATATATATATATATTGAAACCTACATTATCATCTCGTATACAGCATAATTTGGGAGCTCTAGCTATTCTGAGAGAGGTCGAAATTCCNATATATATATATAAAAGTACAAAAATTTATAATAGAAAGATATTAAAAAAGGTATCTTAAACTTTTTTCAAATAAAAGTTTTTCAATTCGCTTGAAAGCTTTTACGTACCGATTTTTATGATCATCATTCCCTTAATAAAACGAACCAAATACCTTGTGTGCGTTACGAAAGTAATCAAAGGAAAACACAATTGCAGAATTTCAGGCATTCCACTAATTATACTTTTTTTCAAAATATTTTTAGTACTAAACTTTTGATAATTTTATTATAACATATATTTTGAAACAGTACACGTGTGCATCTTGGAAATTCATGGATATTTCTTCTGGTGTTTGGAACTTTTAAAAAGGTTTTTAAAATAATATTTAATGCATGACAAAAAGTCAAACAATCAATTAAAAAAATAGAAATAAGATATGAACCACATAAAGAAATTTAAAATAACAAATCTGGTTCACTATTTTGAACTTTCCTATTTTCACCAGCATTACATTTGTGGTAATAAAATTAAGCAGTTTTAAGCTTTCTGCTGGTATTCATGTAATATTGCTATTGGGTTCCCGCATTTCGAGAAATGAATTGTATGTGCCTAGTCATGTCATTTAAATCTGATTTAATTTCCTGTAAGAGACATAACGTGTGTGTGTCGAACCTTACTTGCAAATCGACAAAAGAAACGAATTTACCTATGATGACGTCACTCGCAGGTATCCAATTAAAAAAAAACGTTTTCAATTTTAAAAGATTTGGTTATTTTATCTAAAAACTTATTAAGAGTTAAAAAATTTACTTATTTTTCAAATAGTTTTCTAATAATCGTTCATAAATAATCTTCTCAGTGAGCAAATGTATTTTACTAAATTAATTTAAAAAAACTGTTGAAATTAAAAAATATTGAAGAATTTTTTTTTCAAAATCATTATCGAGAGTAAAATAAAAATAAGAAAAAGTACAAGATAAATACAAGGTAAAAAGAAGGGAAAAAAACGGTGTTGCCAAAACTTCGACTTCCACATTTAAAAAACAAAATAAAGCAAATTATACATTGATAAGGAATATTTCCATATAATCATCATTTTATGGCTAAGTTGTGAACCTTTTCAATTACATTTACTTGCTAGATGCTTTTAAATACACAAATTTGGAGTTTCGAATGAATAAAATGGAATAATTGGGATTCATATGACATTTTAAAGCAAAGATGCCAGCTCTAAAATTTTATTCATGTAATAAATAAGACAAATTTAATTCCAAAGGAGGATAAATTAACTCACCTATGATATGCACACAGTTGTCCTCTAACGGATATTTTTCTAATCAAATGCAGTGCAGCAAACCACTCTATTTTTAGATTTCGGGCTTTAAATTTTTCTCGTCGATTTTCTTTCATCGAAATAACAAGACGAAATGGAAGGTGAGAAAATATCTCCCGATTCACCCTACAATTACCTGGGTTTATTATAAGGATACAAATTATCTTGATATTTACACTCTATTATGCGCTTCTAAGGGTTTTACACAAAGTTTAAAAATACTAAAAACAAATTAACAATTAAATGAAAAAAAATTCAGCGTGAATTTGTATTCGATTGACTTCGAAAAAATCCTAAAAATCTAAAATCAAACTTTTTTGGAGCAATGCATACTCTCATTAAATGTCCATGTAATTTAAATGTATAGCGTTGTTTTACAAAATTTAATGTGTATTGAACGGTAATTATCTAGGTTTCATGTATAATTAATCTATCTATTAAAAAAAATATTGTAATTTTTCCTTTTTGGAAGCCAACCATTTTCATAGCCAAACCTTTGAATATATTTTTATAGATGGTCATATAAGGTTATTCCAGTTTAAAATATAAGTGCAGTGCTATTCATAATTCCCTCTGTTTACTACAACCTTATGTTTATTAGAACTGACTTCAGTGGTACATGTTACTGCCATCTACCGGCAATTGCTTAAATTAAAACTTGAATACTTTCGGAATAATATCGTATGTTCTTTCTTGCCATATTCGTCTTCGTTTTTCTTACTATAACGCTTCGAAACCCCGGAGGGAATTATGAATTACCCTGTATAAGGGCAAATAGCAAAATAAATAAATAAAAATTATTTTTCGAACCAATTGTTGAGTATACTTTACGTGTGCAAAGCTTGAACGCAATTGTAGTAGAAAAAAGGTAATTTCATAAAAAGAGTTTCCTTTCACTATAGGATCAGTTTAATACAGCATATTAGAGATAGTACATTATATATTATAATTTATATAGTATTGCTAAATAAAATATTACATCAATCATATAACTAAAAGAAGGAAAGATTACTTGAAATTCTTTGACTTTTATCACTTGATATGAAAATATGTCCACAAAATGGCGAAACTAAATTTTGAATACATTGATGAATAACGATGACATATAAAAAATTTTTAAAAAATATAATGTTCTTAAGATAAATAGTTTCTGAATAGATTTTAAACTCATAAGACATATATTTCAATATGTAGTAATGAATGAGGAATGATTTTAAATTATTGATATCCTCCATAGAATGGCAATTATTTTATTTCAAAAGAGACAAGCATTCTAAAAGTTCTGCTGCAGGAAGAAAAATATAAACTCTGAATTTTATTGATTTTAGCAATCAAATAAAAAAATGATTGTGTAACTTCTTCCCATTCTACCGACTGACGGTCATCATTTTTGGAAACAAAGAATTAAAACGAAAATAGTTAGGAAATGGTGACTTGGCCTTTTTTATCTTTTCAAAGGCAAAACTAAGAAAAGGCTAAATCTAAAGGAAACTCTGAATGATGAAAAAAGAGAACCAAAAATATGCTGCACTCGGCAGTTTTGCCACAAATGTCTAATCAAGAAAAAGGGAAAATTTTCTCTTTTCGATTTTCTTCCTGCCTTTCCTTATTTATTCCTCTTGTTAGATCCGATTGCGTTTTACTTCTCTTGTTCTTGAAGTCGCTAGGCATCTTCCTGACAGGATAAAAGCGCATTCTAGAAAAAGAAATCTTGAAAAGTTCTAGAAGAAAAAAAAACAGAAAGTCCTTGATTTTAAGTTCTTTCTTTCCTCGTAGTGGACTTTCCTTTAGCTGTCATGTTTACTAGAGTTAGTTTACACCTTTTTATGGTGAAAGAAAAAAAATATTTGGCTTTTCTGTAAGTTGAAATGTACTCTCCTAAACGAAAAGTTTTAAATGCTGCAGTTTTCGTTACATGCATTGGATGCAGCTTGCTACTAAATAAAGTCGATCAAATTTAAATTTTATTACATTAGCTTTAAGTAATTCCTCTAATGATATTGAAAAAGGTATTGTGTTTAGGTTTGTTAAATGTTATATTGTGTTTTTAAAAAACTGTTTTTGAAGCGGAGGCTATTTTTGAAAATGTATGAATAGTATGATTAAGAATTGAAAATACGATTAGTAAGAAGTTAAATGATGCATCTGACCAAAAATATAATCAATTGTAAAATTAATTTTCCGAATTTTCAGGGAACTTGATGACAAATAATCATTCTTTGAGATCTAAAAAATATTAATTTTGCTTAGAGGTAGTATTTGATGTAACTGATTTTACGAAGTTGTTTTAAAAAGCCATTAGAAGAGTTCGCTGAAATGCAATATAACACACTCTTCTACGTGGAAGAAAAATATAGTAAAATTTTCTTACTGTATGATAATGCAGCGATTCTCAACCTGTGGGGCGGGCCCCCCAAGGGGGGCGCGAGCACACTAGTGGGGTGGCGCGAGAATATCTAAGAGAAAATATAACTTGAAAAAATTGATTTACTGGCTGAAAGGAAAGCGCACATGCACATAGAAAATTTTTTTTGACATATTTAATAACTTATTAAAGTTAAAAAAAACAACAACTTATTAAATCAAAATTTAAGGTGGGTAGTCAAAGGTGGCTTTGCTTTGAGGATTTTTCCAAATTTTCTGGTCAAGTCAGAGAAGCTGAAATTTTTGTGTAACGTCTTACACCTATCTCTAATACATATCACGTATACCTTTAGTTGTAAAATAAATTTTCATTTATTTTATAGTACAATTTCAAAATTGTAGCTTCTGCGCCTAACTTCCTTCTACTCCTCTGTGCTTTCTTCACCACTTCTGCGGTTTCCCACTGGTTCCAAAGGTGGGCAATATATTGAAATCACTTTTTCACTTACTCAAATTATCTTTAGAAAAGACACTTGGACTCCCAAACGTCTTTTAAAAAGAGACTTTAAGTGTCTTGCTGGTAGGGACAACTTTCCCGACTTTAAAAAAGATATCTGTTTTTAGAGTGCATTATTTTTTTTATGTATCATTTACATTGATAGTTCATGTGTGGCGTCACTATCGATTCTTTTGAAGAAATCAAGAGGGCCATTAGAATAAAGAATTAATCATGAATTAATTAGTTAATTCTTTCAAAAGGGTTAACTAACCATAACTAGTTACTAAGAGTTGACTTACCATACTAAAGTTAACTAACCTAACCCATAACTAGTATAAAAATACTCAAATTTACAAGAAAATACCAGAATCTACCACAAAAACACCAATAACTACCACAAAAATACCAAATAATACCCGAAAAAATACTTTAAAAATGCAAACAAAACAAAAAACTTGAAACAAAATATCTCAAAATATTCTAAAATGCAGAGAACGTCAAAATATTATTCCAATTCAGCCACGTGCACCTCAGACACAAGATTTACAATGCAGTAGAGCTGTCTTGTGATTCAAAATTAAATTAATTCTATTTTTGAGGGGTGGACTACGTTAGGAGCACTGGCCACCTTTGGCTCACCCATCTTACTTAATCAAAACATATTAAATTAAAAACAAATTTAATAATTATTTGTGACTTCCAGTCTTTCAGAGCAAAGTTTTTCGAAGGAAGGCTTAATATCAGAAATAGCCTCTCTCAGTTCTGTTTCTATATTTAGCCGAGATCTATATTTTGTCTTCAAAGAAGCCACAACAGAAAATACAGTTTCACAAAGGTGGGATGTAGAAAATGGTAATAGAATGCGATATGCCCTTGTTTTTCATGTAGAAAAATCATCCTCTACTTCTGCCCAAAATTCAAACAGTGATTTATTACTAAATTGTCTTTTGGTTTCACCACTTGCCTTGAAGTCTATGAATTTTTCTTCCTCATCAATTGAGAGCCCTTCGGGAGTCTTATGAAATGAATTCACTCGTAACTTGCTATCAGTCAGTCGTCAGCAAGAAAACACTTGTTTTAATTATTTGCCATCATGCCTAAATGATTTTCAATGGTTACAAAAACAACTTTTACATGTTTTTTTTCAGCCTTATAAGTTCTAATACAATCATCTACATATGCAAACATTGTTAGGTTTTTTTTCTTTAAATTTCTGCCCCACAATTCCAATTTTCTACAAAAAGCATCCAAAGTATCCAACATATGTGAATTTGCTCCTTGGAGTTGAAGATTCAGATTATTTAATTTCTCGAATATGGCGACCAAGTAGCTCAATTTAATCACAAATAAACCATCACGAAAATTCTCGGCTTTCGGTCTGTTTTCTTCTTCTAGGAAAATCGCGATTTCTTCGCCTAATTAATAAACACGCTGCAAAAATGTCTCACTTGATAAACATCTTGCCTCGCAATTAAATAGTAACACTGAATGTACTGGACCCATGTCTTTAAAAAGTACGGAAAAGATTCTCGATTTCAGGGATCTCATTTTAAAATAATTTACTACGGTTACAACCGTAGTTAACACAATATTTAAACCAGGACTCATTTGTTTCGAAGCCAAAACTTCTCTGTGGATCATGCAATTTATCCAGACTCATTGAAGATATTTTTGTTTTACAAGTGCCTGTATACTTTCTAATCTTACGGACAATGAGCGAGCACCATCAGTGTATATTCCAACGAAATTTTTCCATTATATGTTTGCCTCGTTCATAAAATCATTTAAAATAGCAAATAATGCGATCGCTGTTGTTTTGATTTCTATTGGTTTGTTCTATTGATTAGTTCTTCTACTACTGACATATTAACACAAAATCGAACATAAGCAATTAAATGAGCATCTTTATTACTATCTGCTGCTTCCTCAAGCTGTATTGAAAACAATTTGTCACGCAACTTCGAGAAAACCTGACACTGTACATATTCAGCTACATCACCAATTCGACGAGCAACAGTATCATTTAAAAGAGGTATGGAGTGCAAGTGTTTTGAAAAATTATCTCCAAACGTAATTTCTACAATCTCAATTGCTGCTGGCTTTTACTTTATTTTTGTTTTGGCGGTTAGTTAAAAATGATTAAAAGACCGAATCCTATTTACTCAATATACATTATTGTTGTATACATTTTATTACAAGCGGAGGGCGCGATGAAAATTATGATTGAAAACTGGGCCGTGAATACTGAAAGGTTGAGAAACGCTGTGATAATGACATTTCTGTTCAAAAAATATCTCTAGTAATAAAACCACAATATACCGTGTTTAAAATCATTTAGTAATTTTGTCATTCATATGGCAATGTCTTACTGTAAATTTTGATTTTCAAAATTATAGTTCTCAATACCACACATTTAGAAAAAAATACAAAGCTGAAAAGTAAATTGAACCGAGTTAAAGTTTTTTTAATATTAAGCTAAGAGGCATCATGTTTCAAATTTTACCACATTTTACAAATCTTATCACGCACGGAGAAACCCTATTACATTGTTAATTTTACTAAAATTATTACCAAAGAGCTTTGGAAAAAATTAGAGATCTTTTTGGTGTTCCATGCGAGAAAAAAAACTATTGAGAAATATTTATTATTTTAATAAGCAATAGTCGATACAGTGTAAAATTGAAGGGTATATAATTCTGATATCATTTTAAAAAAATGTGGTTTTACATGGCAAACGCAAATTTTAAGAGAAATCGGTCGAGGAGTTAATGAGAAATCGAATTTCAACTATCTCAATTTTCAAAAAAATTCATATTATTAATACAAAAAAAGTTATACAAGATACTCCATTTTCTTTCTTTTATTCCACATTTTGCATTGCCAAAATGAAATTTGTAAGTAAATCCTATTCCTGCCAAAATTTGCACTTGTCTTGTTTTAATTATGCCAGCCAAAATTATTTTATGATAGTTTTCACATAATCTGCATCCTCCTGTCTAAAAATTTATCTCAGAATATATTCTAAGTATATTTTGACAAAGCAGGACAAGCAAGCAAATTTATAAGAAGTAATGAAACTCGAAGTAATAAAGCAATTAATCTTTCCTTTTAGAATATGATTAGTAATTAATCTGATACAAAACAATAAATTATAATAAATATACTTGCATTCCGTAAGCAATAAACAGATAAAGAATATTAAATTTTCCAAATAAGAAAGTACTAATATCTTTAATACTTAGCATTGGATACAAATTTTAAATTTTATGTGCAATATTAAGGCAAATAAAGTTCAATATTTGTTAGATAATAGGGTGAAGTTATTGCAAATATAATTAAGATTCTGGAAAATACTATTTAATTATTACTTCAGCACATTAGTTCCAGAACTGCCACAAGTTGCGCATTACTTTCTTAATATTATCTTTTGTATTCTGAAAAGAATTGCAGCTACCGGAACATTATCAGAAATAAATGATTTTTACCCGCAGACACAATCGATTTCTACATTCTAGAGAGAAAATATGGCATTATAAATGAGTTTTCTCATGGATCTAAATGATCTTAAGGGCCATTGAAGCTAATTATAGAAAAGTACGTTTAGTAATGGTTTATATTTGACCGGTTGAAAGGAACGAGATTCCTGATGTATAAAACGAAAGCTTTTATCTGTTATCTTAAAGAATATTTAATGCAAGATTTGTTAGTTCACGTATGAAGGATAAAATATTTCACAGTTGGAAAGTAGATAAAATTTATTCCTCTAACGATATCAATAATTGCTCAATGAGGCTACAAATATTGGTAACTTATGAAGTATTTAATAAGTGAATTTCATATTTAAACCATTTCCAGATTTAATAAACTGTTTATTCCACAATTTTTCTGCAGATTACAATTAAAAAAGATGCAAAACAATTCCTCTTTTTTAACAATGACGAGACCTGTATAAATTTTATATAGGTTTGATAAAATTTAAATTTCATTCCCAGACCTTATTGATTTCTGCATTCTTTTTTAAGAAAGAATATGGCTCTATAAACGAGTTTTTTTGTTAATTTAAATATTTTAACGGAGCATTGAGGCTAGTTATAGCAAACTGTGTTAATTAAAAATGTATATTTTAACGGTAGAAGTAACGGGATCCCTTGCATGTTCAAGTAAAATCAAATATTTAATATTTTAACTTAAAGATATTTTAAGCAAAATAAATTAATGTTTCCTAGCATTCAATTATATAAAATTCCTACAGATAAACACAGTGAGCAAAATAGAAAATAATCCACCTTGAATAACTTTTATTCTAATGATTGGATCTTCATGTTCTAGGACACAATCTTAAAAGTGGGAGGGGGTGGGACATCAGATATGCTAATTAGTTTGTGCAAAAGATAATTTAAGTTACAAAATTGGACAAGAAACGTACTTCCTCTCAATAAAGAAACCTTAAGCAAAAATGTATCACGCAATAAGCGGAACAAAACAAAAAACGAAATTCATAAGGCCAGTAGCAAATTCAAATGAGCTTACATGCACTTACATATTTTAAGGATGATTTAAAATATTTTCGTAATAAGATTGCTAGATTACAAAATATGAAAACAGAAGCGAAAATGGAGTTAAAAGCGTAAATAGAGAGATTTTGTTTTATGGCACGTTCTTACTGTAGTACAGAAGCGCGTTTTGTTTGTTAGTTACCTTGGATTGTCCTGATAATGGATGTGCGCAAGGTAGTAATACTGCACTGGATAATTTAAAGAATATTGTAATTAATAAGGTTGATATTTAATTAGAAAATTTTAATCATTTTAAATAATTAACATTTATTAAATAAAAAGAGAACATGATTTGCAAGTTTGGTACAGACGTTTGGACACGGATTTGCCCATCTTAAAAATATAAATTAACAAAAGCGTTTTCAGTAATAACATACGTAATATATTATATCAAAATTTATTAATAATAACATACAATTAACTCAATGATTTTATGGAAAATTAATATCTTTATTTGGGTATCCATTCGTTTTTTTATCACATTTTGAAAGAATTTGTCGATTTATTTTTTGAATAAATAAGCATTACTACATATTTATTTAATTCTGTTAATTTGATTAAAAATTTAAATATAATTAAATTTAAAAAAATTAAATTTAAATATAAGTTTTTAGAAACATTAGAATTTCAGGTAATTAGTTTATTTATATTAAAATTAAAATTATTTATTTTACTTTTTAAATCAACAAGAAGGAGATATTTCCTTTTTTTTTAATACCCAAATTCAAAAAATTAAAATTAATGGTATCCTGATGTTAATGGTATGATTACGAAGCTAGATTAATTTCTCGGGATAAATATTATTTAATAAAATTGTATAATCTTGAAAATTAAACATAATGAAATCATTAATAAATCTAAAACAAAATTCAATATTAAGAGTATAATTTCTGTCATAATAGTGTCAAAATAAGTTAGTTAAGAAAGATGAAAAATAAGATCCTTGTGGATTTTATATTTATATGTTTACCATATGCAAACGGTTCGGACAAATCCGTGGCAAAAATCAGTACCAAATATGAAAATCATGTTTCCCTCCCTTTTTAAATTAAATGTTAATTTTATAAAATCATTGAAATTGTATAATTAAATATCAACCTTATTAATTATCCAGTATAATATTAGTACCATACGCACATCCATTTTCTGGCTAATCCTTAGCAACTAACAAATCAAGTACTGTTCAGTACTGCAGTAAGAACAGCCCATAAAACAAAATCTCTCTATTTACGCATTTAACTCCATTTGCGCTTCTGTTTTCATACTTTGAAATCTGGCAATCTTATTACAAAAATATTTTAAATCAATCGTGAAAGATTCTGGTACATGTAAGTTCATTTGAATTTGCTACTCTCTTTAGAGATTTCATTTTATGTTTTGGTCTGCTTTTTGTGCGATACATTTTTTACTTAATATATCCTATTTTGTTTAAATTTTTTTAGTGTACTTCGCACTATTGTATTGATAAATTTTGCTTTGGCTATAATAATACAATAATGGAAAATATCCTTTTTGTGGAAATAATCTTGTAAGCTGATGAAGAAATTATATCTCTTAATTCCTTTTTTTTCTGACCTTTTAATAAAATTTTGTTTCAAAATATTTTTTAAATATTTTTTAAATATTTTTTAAATATTTTTTAAATATTTTTTAAATATTTTTTAAATATTTTTTAANAAATAAACGAAGTTTGATAATGTCAAAACTGTTAGATTTCCAGAAAAATATGTACTTACTAAGAATGAAGCTATATTTTAAAACTACTTTAAAACTCCCAGTATGTTTGAAAACTGGTATAAAAATTTCCAGTACGATTTTATATCTCGTGTCGAAATTTCCAGTATGATCCATACTGGTTTTAAATTTCTGATATAGTGCCATACTGGTTTTACACTTTCCAGTATGGAACTATATTGGTTTTAAAATTTCCCGTATGGTGTTATACTGGCTTTAAAATTTCCCGTATGGTGTTATACTGGTTTTAAAATTTCCCGTATGGTGTTATACTGGTTTTAAAATTTCCAATATGGTGCTATACTGGTTTTAAAATTTTCAGTATGGTGCCATACTGGTTTCAAAATTTCCAGTATGGTTATACTGGTTCTGGTATCATTTTTACTGGTTTTTGATACTGGTTTTAAGATTTTTTTCCAATAGGGATATAATAACAATAGTGTGAGGAGTACTCAAAAGAATTGAAAAAAAATTGAACACATTAAGCAAAAATGTATCACGCAATAAGCGGAACAAAACAAAAAACGAAATCCATAAGGCCAGTAGCAAATTCAAATGAGCTTACATGCACTTACATATTTCAAGGATGATTTAAAATATTTTTGTAATAAGATTGCCAGATTACAAAATATGAAAACAGAAGCGAAAATTGAGTTAAAAGCATAAATAGAGGGATTTGTTCCATGGCACGTTCTTACTGTTGTACTGAAGCGCATTTGGTTTGTTAGTTACCTTGGATTGGCCAGAAAATGGATGTGCACAAGGCAGTAATATTACACTGGATAATTTAAAGAAGATTATAATCAATAAGCTTGATATTTAATTAGAAAATTTTAATCATTTTAACAAACTAACATTAATTAAATAAAAAGAGATGGAACATGATTTGCAAGTTTGGCACAGACGTTTAGACACGGATTTGCACATGGTAAAAATATAAATCAACAAAAACGCTTTTAGTAATAATAACATACATAATATATATTATATCATAACTTATTAATAATAACACACAATTAACTGAATGATTTTATGGAAAATTTAATATCTCTAATTGGGTATGCATTGTTTTTTTTATATCACATTTTGAAAGAATTTGTCGATTTATTTTTTGAATAAATAAGCATTTCTACATATTTATTTAATTCTGTTAATTTGATTAAAAATGTCATTTAAATATATGTTTTTAGAAACATTAGAATTTCAGGTAATTAGTTTATTTATATTAAAATTAAAATAATTTATTTTGCTTTATAAATCAACAAGAAGGAGATATTTTCTTCTTTTTTAACACCCAAATTCAAACAATTAAATTTGATGGTATCCTGATGATAATGGTATGATTACGAAGCTAGATTAATTTCTCGGGATAAATATTATTTAATAAAATTTTATAATCTTGAAAATTAAACATAATGAAATCATCAATAAATCTAAAACAAAATGTAATATTTAGAGTATAATTTCTTTCATAATAGTGTAAAAATAAGTTAGTTAAGAGGGATGAAAAATTTGATCCTTGTGGATTTTATACTTATATTTATATGTTTATCATATGCAAACAATTTGGGCAAATCCGCGGCAAAAAATCAGTGCCAAACATGAAAATTATGTTTCTCTCTCTTTTTAAAATAAATGTTAATTTTCTAAAATCATTAAAATTGTATAATTACATATTAACCTTATTAATTATCCAGTATAATATTATTACCATACTCACATCCATTTTCCGGCCAATCCTTAGCAACTAACAAATCAAGCTTGGTTCAGTACTGCAGTAAGAACAGGCTTTAATAAAAAATCTCTCTATTTACGCATTTAACACCATTTGCGCTTCTGTTTTCATATTTTGAAATCTGGCAATCGTATTACGAAAATATTTTAAATGAATCTTGAAAGATTCTGGTATATGTAAGTTCATTTGAATTTGCTACTCGCTTTAGAAATTTAATTTTGTGTTTCGTTCTGTTTTTTGTTACTTCACACTATTGTATTGATAAATTTTGCTTTGGATATATTAATACAATAATGTAAAATATCCTTTTTGTGGAAATAATCTTGTGAGCTGATGAAGAAATTATATCTTTTAATTCTTTTGTTTTTTGGCCTTTTAATAAAATTTTGTTTTAAAATATTTTTTAGATATTTTTTAATAATATTTTACTTAAAAATTTTTCTTCTTCTCTTTATATTAATCTTTATTATTTTCCATGCCTTCTTCCATGAATTACTACTTTCTAACTGATACAAGTGAGCCCGGTCATCAATGAAATTGATTTTGGTTGAACTAGTTCCGGATATCTAAGGTTACAAGCATCATTCACTTTTAAAATGATGCTATGATTTATTTATTTATTTTTTGTTTTGTAAAACATTCTTGAATTTTTTTCCAAACTCTAAATTGATACAAAATTGATTTTTTCCAGAAATAAATTGATACAAAATGTACTTGTTATTTTCATGATTTCATTTAAGTTCTTTTACGTACTGAGAGCAAAATATCGGATACACTGATAGCGAAGAACCTCAAATTTGTCTTTAAATTGCTGGATAGTTTTAGAAAAATTTTATTTTCTCTTTTAAAAAACAACAGGTAAGAAATTGAGGAATTATGTAATTTAATGTGTCTCTACCATGCTTGTTAGTGCTATATTTCTTTTATTTGATATAAATACTTCTTGACAATAGATGTGACATTCTGTATTTATATATTCGAGGGAAATTTTATAATCTCTTTCCACAAAGCTTCACCAAACAATATCTTAAACACAGCAACCTTTCGTTTTATGCTAAAATGTCTCACTTTACCGTTTTCATTTAAATGAAAGGTCTGGGTGCAAGACGCCGAATGTATTAAGCAAAGTGGTGCAAAAAGACAAAAACTTTAGTTTACGAACTCGCATCTCCACAAGACAGAATATTTGGAACTATATCCTGCACAATGCATGCTACAATGGATCGAGTGGAGCGAGATATATTCAAAACAAAAACGAAGTGTCAAGATTTAAGAAATGATAAAAGAGTAGATCCATCTTTTGTTGTGAATGCTTCGCTGATCATCTAAACTTTGACAACAAAGCAATGTAGCAACAAAGACTTAAAATCTGATCATTAAGATAAAATTATGAAAATGGAAGAGTTAGATGTTTAAAAAAATAACCATTATGAAATTGAAGTATTGAAGCATTCTTTCAAAGAACATGGGAGTCTTTTAAATGTGTAAAGAAATAAAAAATAAATAAATGTATAATCAGATTATCGTATACATCATATTATTAACACCATGTGTTTGCAACACGTTAAAAGAAAAGTTTCTTTGAATTTGTCAGCTTGTATGCAAAGTTTTACCTATACATTCAAGAAATGTCGATTTTATTTATTTGAGTAAATTAAATTGAAGTTTTTTAATGAAGTACACAACAGCTTGTATCAATTTTATTTGAATTTTAAAATTGAATTACTTCACTTTATGCTATTTAAAATTCTAAATTTAACATTTAACACTGTCATACAGAAAAAATTTAACTAGAAGAAAAATATTTTTAAACAGACGAAGCAAAATCTATATTTTTCAGTATAACCTAGAATTGTCAGATAAAGAATAAAATAACTAATTATCTAATTAGTAAGAATAAATTAACTAATTATCTAATTAGTAAGAATAAATTAACTAATTAGAAAGAATAAAATAACTAATTTATCTTACATTATTTTGACTTTTATTAACTTATTACGTTAGCAAACTGAAAAAAATTTTATTGTTAGCTTCTAGTTTTGACATTGTTGTTGTCGTAGACCATTAAGTCAATGGTGATTGCTTTTGGTATCCAGTGGCGCCATCTACGGCTAATAATACTACTTCTGGTACACCCATTTATAGGGTGGATCCATTCATACATTCATTTATTTATCCACGGATCGTAATTTTGATCTAAATCAGCAAACAATCAGTCTCCAACTCAGTACCCGCAAAGGTATAATTTGTTATGAGAAAATAGAGGGCTTTGTTACCCAATAAATTTGAAAAGTACCATTCACCTTTTACTACACGAGGAGTCTTCGGCCGGATTTTTTAGTAGAATACTTCGAAGATATTTCGAGAAAATTCTAATTTAGTTATCGATTTATATGCAGAATACAGTAATTACTAAAAAGAAATGGTTGAAAAAATTTGTATGGCCAAAGAATTATAGTTTCATTTCCTTGTGTCCATTTCAAAGAAAAGTACTTTTTAATGTTCAATTAAATATATTAATGTGAGCTTTAAAGCAATCTATAAGATGATTTGAGACCTCACTAATTAAATTAGCTATCGTGATTTTTATTTATAAAACATGCGTTTGAAACCATTTTTTATGATTTGCAAGATACTTCTGGAACAGCTTATTCCTAATTTCTTCGTCCTAATTTAGGCAATTAAGTTGGATAACTTAAAAACATATTCATATATAATATTCAAGTTATAGTAACAACAAACCACCAATTTTGAAGCCAAACTTGAAATTGTTATACAGTCACAATTAAAACCAAATAGCAATAATTTACTTTTTTTTACGGAATTAAATAATGCAGTATTTTTTAGTATGCAATTAGGTCGATAAACGTAACCTTCAAGGAATATAAAAACCTTTCAGAAAAGAAATAATTAATTTATCTAACACTGCTATTCAATTTATTCATATCATACATTAGAAGCTTAAAGGAAGCAGTATTTTATTCTAATTAATTAATTATTTTGATTTCTTTCTTTTATTAATTTGCAAGCAAAGTTCTTAGACATCAATTTTAGAGCTATCTATTTTATTTATTTGAATAAATTGTATTTTCTAGAGTCTGTAAGTAAAATTTATTTCTAATTTCAACTTTGAACTGAAATTTAAAAATTTAATAACCAAAAACAAAAGGTTAAAAACAATTTTCTTAAAAAAATCACAAAATGCAGTCTTTTTTGCATTATTTATTTATATTCATAGATGCATACAAGATTCAAAAAGCCTAAAATAATTTACGATTTAAAATTTAAATTTAATTAACTCTCAGAACTTTAATTTTTATTTTATGTTATAAATCTTCACATTTTTTTAATATTTTTTCACATTCTTTTTAGGTTATATGTATGCTAATGTCAAACTTCTTTTCAGTTTTTATTAGTAAAATTGCTTTAATTGAAATTTTAAAAATAAAAATAGTTTGTAATGAATAACTCTAATTAAATTTATGTTGATATTTTTTAGTCTAAAGTGCACTACGATAATTTTATTTCTCGGAATTTTAGTAATAACTTATACAGATAAAATTTTATAGAATAATAAAGAGAATGGTATTTGGGAATCCCTAGTTTATGTTTTCGGAAAAAAATTATTAAAATAATTATGCTATTATAATTTGTAAAATTTACGGAGGAAAAATATTTGAATAAAATAATTTTTATTTTATTTTTGCCAATAATCTTGATAGTAGTCATTGCAATGTTATTAGCAAAATACACTTGCTAATAATCATTTCAACTTAATATTAAATCTATTAAAAATATAGTTTCTAAGCAATTTGGATCAATTTTGGAGAACTTAGCTGATATATTTTTTTATACGAAATGCATATTTCCCGTCTAAATGGACAAAACAGAAAAATATCTTTATCTTTTGTTTGTTATTGCAATTACATTTTTGTATTTTATCGTTTGTTATCTACTCGAAAATAGTTCTGTTAAATATAAGAAAGAAAAGGAAAAAGAAAGTAATATGTTTCTAAAAAGTAAATGTGCCAAGCAAGGATTTAAATTTAGCTACTGAGCACATTATATTTCTAACTAAATCAAGTTGAACATCAGCTGTAATGTGATGTCGTTTAACAGATTAAAAAAAATCGAATTATTTTTAAAAGTATGTTCTTTTTTAATTAGGTATATTGAATTTAACTAAATGTAAAAATGTCAATTTAATGTATTAAATTAAATGTATTAAATGTTTAATGAAATGTATTAAAATTTCGACTTATATAACATTTTAATTTTAGCTATTTTGAAAGACTTATTCCCTCACGATATTAATTAAAGAAAAAGTTTGTCTGATTGTCTCCATTACAAGTTCCGAACTGTGTATGCTAGAGTACTGAAATTTAAACAATGTTCAATTAGATCGTCAAGGAAGGATGTTGAAAGAGGAAATTTTTCACTGGATTAGAACTAGCCATTGTTTTGAATTTAACTATCAATAATTATGATTAATAAAATATTTAAATAAAACATTAGTAATGTTTGCTAACTTATAAACTGTGAAGAATTCAAAATCAAATTACGGTTTAAAGCACCGGACCTTTGTGGTCAGCACACATTAAATACATTTGCACCGTAAACAATATACCGCAATTTGCACAGTTTTATTTATTTAATTAGAGTGATACAGTTTTTTTGCGTAAATTATTGTAAAAATTATGGCATATTAGATTTTTTGCTAAGTAAAAATGGATTTGACAGTAAAAAGGTCCCAAACATTCTCAGTACCGTTGCTTTATCGTAGTTTGATCTATAATATTTTACAGTATAGCTCTCATTAATCAAAAAAGAAGTTTGGTGCACACCTTAAATGGTTAGTTATGTTTTATTCATTATATCAGATGAATGTGGTAAACTATTTTCCTATGTCCCCACATTAGTGTTTCTAAAATTATGTCAAACCATATGTTTATTTTGTTCCTAGTCATAGATTAAAAATGTATTTCTATAATAATAATTACTATAAAATCAAAGGTAATGAAAATAAAAAAGGTTCTTTGCTAAATAGCAAAATTAATGGAGAAATTGTGCTAATTAGCTTAGAAGAAATGCAAAAGATAGACATACTACTATTGATGCCAATTATGCATAATTAATTGCGATCATAAATACCTCTGGTATTATGGTAATTGGTGTGATTTTATTATAGGTGCAGGGAAAAGAGGATTTTTCTTGACTTTCGAAGGGGACAAGTAACGGAGACAGGTGCTTGATTTATAGAAAATTTTGACAGTGGCAGAAAATATAATTAATTATTGTTTTGGTAGAATTAATTACTAAAAACTTTTTTTGATTAATATAATAACGCAAAACCCTTGGTAAATTCAAAAAAATAATAAGTAGTTTTAATAATAACGAAAAAAATAAAAATAATAATAATAGCATTTTAGCGTTATTGATTGTGCAGGTATTTGTTTCTGTCAGTTTTGTGCCTGACTGCATAGTTTTGTTGACTACTGATTTATTGATTATTTACTTTTAATTCATCCAGTATGCTTTTAAAGGATTTCGAATCAAATTAAGGTAAAAAGTACTCGTACTTAGGATGCCGGATCTTTTTTACTGAAATATCCATTTCACCCGAACATGTTCCCGGAACAAAAAAAAGAAATCTGATGTACCGAAGTTTTCGCAATAATAATTACCTTAAAACCAATGAATCACTTTAATTAAATAAACATTACTGTAAGAACTACGATGTAATATTTTACGTTTAAAATGGATTTTACGATTATTCACTCAAACAGCCGGTATTTTATACCGTAATTTGACGCTAAATTTTTTTCTGCGTACGAAGCATGGATATTCAGCTAGTTAAAAATAAAATATTTTATATTGTCTCTTGCTTAATGGTTGAATTCACAGATTTTTTAAAACGCTTATTATAACATTAAAAAATATTAGCCTATTTTTCATGAAATCTCACGAATCATTATGACAGGAAAGTATTAATACAGGCAAACATCTAAGAATTCACCAAGAAGATATTTTGCCTTAACTATTATGATTGATGCGTTTTGAGAGGAAAACTTAAGTTTTCTGTATAATTTATTGCCATTATCATTGCGCTGAAATTAAACGAGAAAACTTGCTTCATATTTTTCAGATGATTAATTAACTCAAGTTACTAATCTATTGCTCATTAAATCTTACTAAAGTGAACTAATCCCTGTTATTTTAATCCCAACTAATTTTTCAACGAAAGTTGAGTTTCCACAACTAATATGCTAAAAAAATTTATATATTTTATTACGTTCAAGCTAATGAATAAAAGACAATATTCAAACAATTTAAAAGGAATTTTAAAGAAAAATGCTGATTAAATTTAGTACATAGTCATTCACTAAAAAATGTGTTTGAGATATATTGACCGATGATGATAGGTAAAGACAATTTCATCTTTCTCTCTTTCATTCATCTTTCACTAAAATTTCGAAATTGGAATATGCTATAATGCTAAATCCTGAAAGAAAATTTCTTGAGAAATATTAGTTTAATAATAGGTAATCAATATTACATAGTTTAATGTTTTTAATATTTTAAGAATGATTGAGGAAAGCATGCTGCTATTCTTTTAAATTTATTAAGAGTTTTTAATATGAATTTTCAAAGACATTAACATTTTAAATAACTGAAATTGACCGTAATAGTTTAGTGTTCGATCAGGGGTGGCTCAGGGGATAGACCTTTCGCTTTCAATGAGGTAAACTGAGTTCGATTCCCTGCGATGACAGGTCGGTGCGAATTCCGCACCCAGCTTGAATTGATCACACTGCTGACGTAAGACATCATACGCTGTAGACGGATCATGGGTTAGTGTCCCCTTGTCGCTAAGCTAATCGTGTGAAGTTTTCGTGTTTTTTCTCTCAATGTAACGCAATTGCGGGATAGTTCTATCAAAAAAAAAGTCCTCCAAAAAGGCAAATTTCCCCCAATACTTCAATCTTCTGAAATGGGTTCAAAATTACAAAGCTACGGTGTTAAAAATTAGTAGTCGTAAACTCAGAATTGGCATTGTTCAACACTGGATATAAAATGAAATAAAATGGTTTAGTGTTAACAATCCAACGAATTTTTCTTTCTACATTAGATTGTAATCTAGTGATAGAACACCTAATATAGGACAAAACAAAATTTGAAAGAGCATCTTTTTTTCCAAAAGTTATGTTGTTTTTCGCTATTTAGCAGGGACAGATAAATAATTGTTCTTTTATTGTAAAACAATAAAGGATTCTAGTGATCAAGGCTTTAAATTTGTAGTAAGAACAATCTTCAAATTAAAGGTTTATAAATGTATGTGATATGTCACCTGTCCACACAATGTATTGAACCTATAACTACAGAAGACATCAGGGAAATTAAAGGTCAAGAGCTTATGTTTATAGTGCAAATATATCACTAATTAAAAGCATGTAGATGACTGATATGCATTACTTAAAAATATTTTTTATTTACTCTATGCATGGTAAGAAATCAATTATTTTACTTAATAGTAAAATGGCTTATGAAATTAAAAGTCCTCTTAGAATACACTAAAAGTAATGTAGAACGCACTATGAGTTTTAAACTTTATCTAAACTTAGAAAAGTGTAATAGTCGGATACGTATCATATTCATTGAGAGAAAAATAAAACATGTTTTTCTTATTTGGAATTTTATATATAATTGCCTGCATCCTTAAAGCATATGCAACGACATTCAGTAATAATGGTCCTTAATTTGAAGTTTAATAATCGATCCTAAACTGTAAACAATTGACAAAACAAACCTCTGACGACGGTGAAATTTAATTATATATTGCTAAAAATATGCTTAACACTGCTGGTTAGTTGGCCAAATTTAAAAAAAAAAATTAAAAGAACTTTTCATTTAAAAAAAAAACTAAATTGAATTTTCTTCTTTAGTCAAAAACAATATTTTTAAATCAACATTATTAACGAATCCACGTCCAGGACCACATTATGTTAATTTATGGTTTGGTTAATAGGATCAAAATCAAAACAGAAATATGTAGCACCAAAATACGAAAATAAAACGAATTGAAAGAATGAAATCTTATTCTTTACGAATGTGGAGCAATTTCTATTTCATACTTTTCTTTAAAAAGAAAATGCTCGTCAATTGAAATAAAGAAAAACGTAAAAATAAGCACTGAAAGTTTTAAATAACTGAATTTCAAATCGAAAATATATTTCATCAGACTTGTTATGGTATTACCGAAAAGTATACTCATTTAACAGTTTTCAATCTTATGTATAAAAATAGTATAAAGATAACATTTATGTACTCCAATATCCAAAAATTAGATGGCTTTCAGGAGGACCATGTTCTAAATCTTTAATAATTAATTCAAGAGTCTTGAATGGATATTTTGAGCAACAACTACCGAGCAGTAAGTCCCTCAAGAGCATATTAATAAAAGGGGCTAAATGTCCATATCTCCTCCCTTTTCCCTTGAATTAATTAATCCCGGGAGTCATATCAAGTCATCAAATGACACAAGACTTTAGAGGCCCGTCGTCTCCAAAGTATGACGTCGGTGGGAATTAATCGAGGATATTGAAAATGTAATTTTAGTATTTGCGGGAGAAAGATAGAAAGGAAGAAAATGAGTTGCTGGAGTGAGTTTAAATATTAAAACTGCTCTGGTAGAAAGGAAAATAGTGAAGGGAAATAAAATGAACAACGAATAATCTTAACAGATAGGCAACAATTAAAAAAACATTTTACGTTTAATGTCACTTCAGACTTCAATATTGTATTTACAGAATATTTTTATTATAATTGTAGGTTTTTCGAGATAGTAAAATAATTCTTGTTTTTGTTTGAAAATACAGAAAATAACTACAGAAATTCGCTAACATTTATTTTATTTGGTAAAATTAAAAAGATTCATTTGATTCTATGGTATTGCAACGTATTTGTAGTAGTATTTGTGGGAGAAAGATAGAACGCGGAAGAAAAGAAATTGCTAGGGTAGGAAGAGGAAATAGTAAAGTGAATTTAAAACTAACGATATAGTTTTAACACATAAGAAAAAATTAAAAAAGAATATTTTTGAAGTCCATTTAAACTGAATAATTGTAATTTCAAGATACTTCTGTTTTTGATAGTACATATTTGAGACGGTAAAATAATTCTTGTTTTGTTTTGAATTGCAGGAAATATGTATTAAAATTCTCTTGTCTTTGTTTTGTTTGGTAAAATTAAAGAATAGTATTCGATTCTATCGTATTTGCCGCATCGTTTTCCTTAGGAATTTTTCGTAGTATTTTTTGGAAAAAATAGGAAGGAAGAAAATGAGTTGCTTTAATATGGTTAAACTCTAGAACTGCTAGGGGGGTGGGGAAGTAGCAAAAGAATATAAAAGAACAGCGACTAATTTTAATGGATAAGGAACAATTAAAAATATTTTATTTGCAATGTCCAATTAAACTGACTAATTGTAATTTCAGAACACTTTTTTAAAGTAGTAGATTTTTGAAATAGTAAAACAATTCTTCTTTTGTTTTAAATAACAAAAATGTTCTGAAGACTCATTCGATTCTATCGTATTTGCCGGATCGTATTCCATTATAATTGTCGTAGTATTTGTACAGAGAAAAATAGAAATGAAGAAAATAAGTTGATAGAATGGATAGTTAGATGGATAGATAGATAGTTGTTATGTATAAAAACTACTATGGTCGAAAGAGGAAATCGTAAAGAAAAATAAAATGAATAAAAAATAGTTTTAACACATATAAAACAATTAAAAAACATATTACTTTTAATGTCCACTTAACAGGATTATTGTAATTTCAGAATATATTCGTCTTGTAATAGTTTTTTAATATAGTAAAATAATTCTTGTTTCGTTTTGAATTACGAAGACGTGTATTGAAATTTGATAAAATTAGTTTTATTTGGTTAGATAAGAGTATTCCATCAGATTCCATCTCTCATTTAATGAAGAAACATACCACACTTTAATGACAGATATAGCTTAATCACTTGGAAATAAACGTACTAAAAGAGTGAAGCAATAAAAAAAAGTTTATTTTTAATGTATCAATTATAAGACTGAATTTTTGTAAATTTATGCTTTCTTTTCATTTAATAGATCACTTTTTTCATTTTCAATTAAAAAAAACTACTGCCATGATGATTTTTTTGTATTTTTTAATTGGTAAGGCGTACAAGAAGAACTTAAAAGAGGCTAGCTATTCTACAAGGGGCAAGTGAATCGTGTCAGTTGTTAAAAACGTTGATCATCCTAACAAATCAATCACCACGAAACACAACGAGTGATTTATTCAAAAACATTTTTATTTATTCCATTCCATTAATACATATTTATTCCATTTACTCCAAAGTGCGGCTCAAAGCTTTCAATGGTGCATCAATGAAATATTAGGCACTTCTGACAGAAGAATTAAAATTCTTATTAGATAATAGAATTTGTAAAACGTCCAAATCTAATTGGGCATCTCCCTACATATGATTGCAAAATGAATGGTGACTGGAGTTTAACCATTAACCACTGCTGATTAAACCACGTCACCATTCCTGACCATCATCCATTTACGATTTCAGTGAGAATTTCCGAGAGAAAAATATATTTTTCAAGAATAGAAATTGGGCGTGTTTATCGTCATATATTAGGGAATCCAAAAGATATTCCGAAGACAGATCTAATTACTCCATTCGGACTATTCGAATTTTTACGAATGTCATTCAATTTTTTGAACTTGACGCAAAGTTTTTAATGGTACATCAATGAAATATTAGACTATTTTGACTTCAGCTATTCTTATCTGGATGATATTCCAATTGACAGCACGGATCTAATTCAGCATGAAGTCCAACCGAGGAAGTCTGACAGACCTGACGCAATATGGGTTAACTATTTACGAAATCAGAAAGAAACTCTTATCTTTTTTTGGGTTATTTAGTCACATAAAAAGAAATAAAAACCACTTCTGGATTGAGTAGAAATTATACAGAACTCTTCCTACCAGGTAACTGTAAACCAATTACGAACGTTTTTAGGAATGCTGGATTATTATAGTCTGTATCTTCATAATGCTGCATCAACTGAAACACCTTTAAGCGGAAATTTTACCCTTAAGCGAAAAATGATAAGCTCAAATAGAATGGGCCGATTAAAAAAAAAAGAGAAAAGAACTTTTGCATTAACCAAACACCAATTAGCAGATGCCACACTTTTTGCTCATACTGCGCCTGATGACCCTTTCCTTTTACAGCATCATATTCCGCAATCAGAGCAGTTTTATTCTTGGAAACTGAAAATGGTTTAAAAATTTTAATTTATAGCAGTGAAATGAACCCAACTGAAGGACAACTTTGTGAAAATATTGTGCTCTAAGTATGGAATCATACCAAACACCAAGCACAGCAGGTCTATAAAAATTGTTTCTTACGTCAGTAAAACTTGCAGAAGAATTTTTTTCGTTAAAAGAATTGCCCATCTAAATGGAATTTTACATTTGAACAAAAAACAATTTTCGTATATTTTGAGTTTCATTTCATCATGATATTCACCTTTTGTACTTTAAATGGAAAAAATACACTTAATTCATTTGGTCAAAAGAAAAATAATGCCATAATTCAAAATAGTATTCATATGAATGTGTTTGCAGACAACAGCATATAGTAGAAGCCGAGTACCGTCATTTACTACAATCGAACGAAGTTACAAACAAAATACAGGAAAAAAAATATTTTACACTATTTGAGACATGCAAATGGCTCTCACTTATTTTACAACGTTTGCGATCTTGCTACTTTCAATAAGTGGATAAATTTCGAGAAATCTTCCAACACTTTATTTATTCATTAATACTTGTGTTTGTTAAAGAAGTATAAATTAGTGTCTTAAGCATTAGATAGCCCTTAATTCGAAAATTTCAGTCTCTAAAATAAACACGACTTTTAACATCGCAAGGGACAGAATAAAACTTCTGATAACTATGAGTAATGCTAGAAATCAATTTGTCGATGTTTTGCTGGCTTTTCCAAGTCATGCGGATATAGTGTAGTACGCGAGTGCTAAAGTCTAACTAATGACGGAATTTCATTAACTTGTTGTATACTAATGCGTATTGCATATATTCATGTCTTTTATTTATTTTCGTATGACTTATGCTCCTGGGAAGGAATATGTAATAAAATATTACACTATATTGTTATATTGGCAATAAGTTAACAAAAAACAGCAAAATAAATTATCTCTAAAATTAATTGAAAAATTATCTACATCGGAATGGTGTCAATTTCTTATAAGGTTAAAATTGACGTAAATGTCTGTTTTATGTGAATTCAAAATACGACTGTTCCAGTGTTAAACGCCGCTTTAATGAGCCACAAATTGGAAAGTTGGATAGAATAGTACTAGACATCAATGCTTTCAGGAATTCAGTATCTCTTACAGAAAGCTTTTCCTTCTAAAGGCAAAGTTATTCACTTAACACGCATGCGCTGAAAGATATTTCGTTTGCTTACTCTTGTACATGCACTTGAAACGTCCAAATATTATCCATTAGTATTATAAATATTTAGATCAGAACAGAAATATTTTTTCAAAGTAATAATTTTTTTAAAAAAACATTTATATTATTATTACATTATATTGTTCAAACAAATTTTATGATTTCACAATGGTAATTTAATATTTTTATTAACCAAACGGGAAGAAATATTAAATACTGTTTTTACTTGCATATAATTGTGCATGAAGCTGATCATTAAGTTGTTGCTGTTGTTGTTCTCATCCCCATGACCAGCAGAGCTAGATCAGGTTCATGAGCTCGTTCATTCTGAGAAAGTCTAGTACCAACAGAGGAGTTTGAACCAGGTCCTACTTGGTAATTCCTATACAAGTTAAAATGTGGCTAGGAGAGGCCTGGGTAGAAGAATCATTAAGTTCTAAATCAACTAACATATATCTTTTACCTTAATTTATTAAAGTATATTAATGTAATTAGCACGAAAATAACAATTGTAAAACGGTTAATAAGATTTGACAGCCTTTCTAAATACCTGTATCTTAAAATATAATGCAGAAATACATTATAATAATAATTAAAAAAGACAATTTTCTTAGTTTTAAACTCTTGAATTAAATGCGAACTAATGCGTACAGGAAAATAACTTTAGATCAGGGATACAAAAATATTCATAGAAAAACAATACCTTTATGACTTTTATTAATTCTATGCTGATGACCACCAAAACAATATGGAAATGAATGAGGAAAACTGGATCCTACCACCTGATTTTCCAGTCAATAAAAATGCACGGACAATAATTTGAAGCTGCGACACCATTATTAGACATATTCCAAACAAAATAAAAATTGCAACAAGCTTTAGCTGGTAATTTTAGTAGTAACTTTCAGCAGGCAGCATTCTTAAAAATTACACACACATATATATATATATATAAATCTAGGATCAGTGAATCGATCAAAAAANTGTAATCACGTTCATATTTTATCTAACCAGTTTTCTTTAATTAATAAACATTATATTAATAGATATTTATTTAATTAACTTATTTAAATAGGTATGTTAGTGAAATGTAAACATACAGTTATGTAGCACCAATGTTGCATTTAATGAATTTCTCGAATATTTTTTAATGACTTCAACTAAAATATGTCATTTAGAATTTCGTTTCAGAGTATCAAATTTATTTTAACTCTGATGCATTTTGTTATGTAACGTATTAATGTATACTACCTTAAAAAAGATGCTGATTTAAGCTAAACTGTAATAAATTAATCAAAGCAACTAATTAATGGTATAGAGGAAAACTTTTACAAGTGTTAAATTAATGTTATAATATTTATGTACAAAGAAAGAAAGATTGAAAAGAATAGGCCTTTAGTATGCGTTAGAGATAACATACATCATTCCTTTTAATTGGAATAACGATGATTTTTAGAGTCAGTTCATTTAAAATAATTTATTAAATGCCCCTTAAAGACACGAGAACTTTGTTCTGATGCATATTTTCATATTTCACAAGTAAACATCCTTATATGCAACTCATCTTGTGGAGCGAAATTTAAGTCCGTCCCTAGTTTACGCCTATACCCTCCGCTATTCCATAGGAATAATTTATGATAATTTGATCTTTCTCGCGGATTTAAAATGGTTTACTTATAATCATTGCAATTAACTTTAATTTATTTATTTGCTTATTTTAAAAAGTGAAAATTTTTACAGTTTATTTGCCTCACAAAAAAGGAATCGAAATGTATTTAATTATAAGTGTACTTAAAACTTCTATTGAACCAGAAATCGGCGAAAAGTTTTCAAAAACTTAGATAAAAAAATATATATATATATATATATATGAAAGTGTACACCCTATGCATTCTGCCTGTCCAAACAGGCTATAGAAATGTGAAGCAAAAGTGTCCGAAACATAACGACAAGAAAAATGAATGGATGCATATTAATATATTGGTATCAAAGTTCGGAACTATAACTTGCTATTGAGAATTGTCTCATTAGCTATAAGTGAATTTGCTTTTACATGCTTACAATCTTTCGGACACTTTTGACTTGACTGGGGAACATTTTTTTTTGTTGCAGTAATATAAATATTTGATCTTTCCTAATTCAGATGCGGAGTGTTCAAATGTGAAATTAGTTTTAATCCTAAAGCTACGGAATTTTCGAAAAATATCTTTTCTAGTTTCTTTTTTTTTTGTTTAAAAATACAAGTTTGGAAACATTATATCTAACAGGTGTTTGCATAAATGTTGCAACAGACTTCATTGGAATTTAGAGCACATCATCAGGATTAAAACTGTACAGATACTTAAGTTCGGAAATGTCATTCTTCACTTTATAGGGGCACTACTCTATTTTGGCTTATTCAGAAGCAAGCAAAGAAGCAGTTTATAATAAGGAAGCGTATGATGACATCATCATGATTAAAGGGCATAGGTTTCTATTCCTTTTTAATCCTGATGATGTGCTTAATTTCCCTAGAAATTGACCGTAACATTTATTTGACCGTCTGTTATACATGACATTTTTAAGTTCAGATATTGTGACAGAAATTTGACTAAAATTTTATTAAAAAAACTGAAGCATGGAGAGAGATACCAATTGCAGAGTTGAAATAAACATTCAATGAACAAATAAACATTGGAAGACTATCACAGAATACTATGTCAGAAGATCTGTTAAAAAAATATCATGCAACAGAAAACAAAAAAAAAATATGTTTCCCAGCGTTTTCCACAGTTGAACTATTTCTTTCTTTTATAATTCTTCTATATTGTATATAACTATTTCTTCTTTTAAGTGTAGAAGTGGCCTTAAAGGAATGTACAATTTATTAGTTATTAAAAGTTGATGCATGATTTCGAATTTTGGTAATTATTTAAATTATGGCTGTCTTGTGCGTGCTGTGTGTGCGTCCTTTATAGACTTCTAAACCATCCGACCGAAATCTATGAAACTTGGCATACAGATAGCTCGAAGCACGAGTCACTGTCGATATTAGAAAATTTTACGACTAAGGTTCCTATACTATCAGAGCTGACCTATCAAGCAATATTGGAGAAAACAAGTTAGCAAGTTAACGTTATGTTAGCATTAGTTATGTTATGTGCTTATGTTAGCTCTTTGCTCCAAAAATAAATGATAAGTCGGCATGTCTAATTCAGCGGCTCTATCTACGACAAAGCATTCCAGCAGTATAAAGGAAAAATGAAATGTAATTTTCTGATTGGTTAAGTGATAGCCATTGTTTCAAATTTAACGATTCAATTTATCACATTTTTCAAAGATACACCAGTTATAATTGCTAGCTTATAGCTCTGTTTGAGCAAAAAATAGTTTATTGGATGTATTTAAGTTTTTAATTATTTTATATTCGCAATCTCATATGAATTTAATGAACATTACGTGACAGCACGGTTGATCTACGCCACCAAATTTATACTTTGTCTGATACCACACGATTTTACTTTTTATTAATATTAATTCTTTCAAAAGTGTTTCTAAAAAAATACTTATTTAAAACCAACAGTAATAAAACAGAGAAAAAAATATTTATGCATTCAAAGAAAAATTAATGAGAAAGTGGTACTAATTCGTTTGGGATATACATAAAAAAATCGATGCCAATAAAGCTTTACTACGCCAATGATACATAATTAATTAAAATAATCTATGCATATGGAAAAAAAAGAAATAAGCTATGTAGTAGAAAGCAAATGTAATGGAGTACCAAATATACTTACATAGGTACAAAATATTACATTGATGTATTTGGTGATTTTTAAAACTGCACCAAAACTAAGCAGTTTTTGTACTGATACTTTGGAATTAAGTGTTTTACGGTTCCTCGAAAAAAATATGTACCTGAAAAAGGTATGTACCTAATAGGGGAAATTTTTAACTATTATGAATTGGCTGCGAGCAATAGCATAACGCCAAGTAACGCTAAATGCATTTTATCTTTATTGAAATGGTATGCTTTGCTTACTTCAATAGCATAAAGCCACCGCAGATTACAGCATATAATGTTAAATAAAGAAAATTGAAATTATTTTAGCTATATAAATTGAAAAACTTAGTGGAAGAACCAGGTAAGTGACATTTTCAGAACAGAAAAAGAAGTTGTAGTCGAGTTATTTTATTACCAATTTATTTGAAGGTGCGACTAATAATTCTTTGCTTTATTTTATATACTACCTCCTAATTTGAAATAAGAATTGTGCTAAAAACTAATATGGATAATTATATTAAGATAAAAGTGAGAGCAAAAGCAGTTCTTTTACATTAAACATGTCCATATTGACGCAACCACTTAATGTTAGTTTCTGTAATTCATTAATTACCCTAAGAATGTCATTCATCTGGTTATTCCACCTTTAATTGTGTCGGTATATTCCTATTAGTCTTGAGCATGATTGTGCAGTACTGTTTTTTTTTATTATTTTCTCTTTTTTTTATTCACCCCGTGCAAAGAACGGGTATTCAGCTAGTAATAAAATAAATTCCTTGTTTTAGGAAAGTAAGATTCTTTACTTATATGATACTAATCTATGTATTATGCGATCGCTATAAAAACTCAGGAAAACACAAATTTTCCTAGTTTTTATCTTTATGTTTGCACATAGCTTTATTAGGGTAAAATCGTTAAATAAAAGATACTGATAGAAGTAATTTCCTTGAATATGAAGATGTAATGCGTGCGAAATAAAATGTATTCGTAAACAGAAAATAAGCATCTTACACTACATCGAAAGAAAAACCACGAAAAAGAATAAAACCAAATTGAAGATACACGTATAAAGATTTATTTCTTCGTGTAATTATTATGCATGCATTTCACACAAGCTGACTACTTTGTATTCTTGCAGTTTGGTTTAGTTATGCTGTTATAGTTAAATACATATCCTGAAAGAACTAAGGCAATCTGTTCATGGAGGCTGAAAACTTTCGAAAACATAAAAAGCAAATTGTGATTTAAAGAGAAAAGCATATATTTTAATGAATTCTACAGATTGAGAACATGTTATGTACATTTAAGTTTGTCGCGATGCTTGTCGAGGTGAACGTTAAAGTATCATAAAAAAATCTAAGTATTATTTTTTTAAATAATAATTAAAAAGAATTAATTATAAAATGTAAACATTTCTTAAATTTCCAAAAAGGCGAAGCATTGTTTTGTATTTAAATTCATAATTTGTATTCTAAATCACTGTTTGAAGACAAAATTTTTTTAATGAAAATATTATAGAACTGATATAGATGATTAAATATTCTACTTTTTTAAAAGAAGTGATGTAGAATCAGATTATTTGAAATTAAAAATATTTGAAAATATTCATGCTATCTATTTTTCCTTTGAGAAGGAGTAGGCTATGAGAAATTTGTATATTTTTTTCGCAAATGAAAATCTAAAGATTCCCAACTTCTGAGAAAATAATACGTATATTCTAATATCATAGGTATATATACAAATATTTTACTTACTTGTTGAAAAGAAGCTGCGTAGAATTGGAATATTTAAAAGATAATGTATTTGAAAATATTTAAATTTTTTAAGATTTTAATTTTTGAAGAGAAATGAATTAGGGGTAAATAATGTTTATTTTTTTCATGCTCAAAAATTTGATGAGATCCACAAAATCTGAAAAATTATACTTTTATTCTAGTATATTCTTACATTACATCTAGTATATTCTAGTATATATGCGTAGTTCGTATATTCTTACATTTTGAAAGGAAACTGTGCAGAATTAGAATATTTGAAACGTAAAATATTTGAGAAGATTTATTATTTTTCTTTTGAAACGAAATAATCCATGAGGAATTAATAATTATGTTTTTTTCATAAACGAAAATTCAATAAGACACACAACATCTGAGAAAAAAGTGTATATTTTACCATGGAATAAAAGGAATCTTATTTTTGAATATCAGCCTTTTTTTCAATAAAAGAAACTAGTAACTAGCAAATACAAAACTAGAAAATATTAGTAACTTATAAAATTATTTACCAAACAAACTAATATTTTATCGATTTTTATACATAAATTACCTCAGAATTCCTTCTAATCAAATTAACAAACTTTCTATAGGTACGCAAAGGGATTTATCAGCCTATATTTATTACTTTATGAAAGACTAGGGGCAAACTTAGTATAAACACAAACGTGCATTTCACAAATTTGCAATACATTAATTACCCCAGGTTATTTAAATCCTTACTTTCCACCAGATTTTGTAAGAGTTGTGACGGCTTTGGTGAACATTAAATAATTAATTGGACCCTATTAAAATCAAAATTGGTATAATTACTCCCTCAAGGCCACTTTCTGTTAACAATTTCGTGTGCTTCAGCTAAAGTTTCTAACTAAATTGTATGCCATTAAGAGAAGCAGTGTTAAATTTGTCGCAAAGAACCGATGATAAAAGTGGTTGGACAACTTAAGGAAATTAAATCCATTAATGTTATAAACAAATAAAATTTCTGCAATTTAATTTCCTTTCGAATGAGATTGGAATTCGAGTATAAATGATATTATTTCAGGATATAAAACCCTATTACAAATTTAGTTAACTCACAGCCTAGTTTGCCTTTGCCTTAGTTCACTCACATTTAGTTCACTGCCATCAATCAACATGCATTGTGACCAAAAAATATGCAAATAGTGAAATATCAGAAAAAATACAAGCAGTATCAAAAATGCGTATGAAAATGAAGCTGTGAAATATACAACATATACAACGTAGTTGGAAATCTAATCATTGGTTTGAGTTTCCCTCTACTGAAATCATTTTACACTGTTCTTTATCTGTCAAACTTGATTTATGGGAAGGAATCTATAATTTTGAAAATTTTACTAATTAAATTTATGATCTTTCTGATACCGTACCCTTTCCTAGTGTACAGAAATCTATTCCTATTTAATCTTTTGACAACTGGGGCTCCCCCCAAACCCCCTCACACCTGTATCTTATAAGGTTACTTTTTATTATCTTGTTCAAATTTGATCCTCTGTCCTAATTGGTAAAAACACCTTGCACATGAATGTATCTATTTAGATTTCTAATATAATTTCTTGTTTAGACACCGAGAAAGTTTCTTGTCTAGAGAACCACAACTATAATATTGTCATTTCCATACCTGATTTGGATATTATTAACGCTTTTTTTTCATGAATCATGAATCATGAATCATTTTCATGCTCTGAGAGCAACTAAAAAGGAACCACCAAATGAATTATAGCTGAATTAGGATTCTCCAAAAAAAAGTACTCCACCAAAATTTATGAATTTTCATATTAATCTACAATTTAACTAGGTTACAAATAAAATAAAATTTTGTTCTAGCACGAACGACACATCGCATCAAACAAAATTAATAATTAATGCTTAATAGTTTTAATAGACATATCTAATGGTAAAAAGGTAGACAAATTTTAAAATCTGAATTAGGTACTGTCACTTTTTTTTGTTTGCTAATTTATAAACATTAAATAAATTTTTGTTTTTGTATAAATTTTGTTGCAAAATTAAACTTTTCGTTGTACTAATGACAATCGTAATTTAAAATTTCGTTTTAACATTATTACGCATGACTATTTTTGCTTCATTTTTTTAAAACATTTTACATCACTTTTATGTGCACAGCTCATTGATTGCTCATAATAATTGGCCAAATGTTTTTTGAACATTTGGTGCCTTACTTTTCCAGTAAACATTCTGCAGAAAATTAAAAGGCATGTTCAGAAAAGGATGGTTCGTAGACCAGAAGCAAACTGAACCTCATCGTGAATTTTTATTGTTAAAAAATTTACTAAATATCTAAAAATAACTGGAAATATTTTATTTTATAACTATCGCTGAACAGCCGATCAAAATTTGAGTTTACTACATCAAATGTTCAACTCCGTAGCCTCGTAATTTTGAAATAAACCCAGAAGACAAAGGATCTCTTGGATCAGTATACCGGAGGTATTAATTTGTTATGGAAATTTGGAGAACTTTGAGACCCCACCAGATTTAACGTCCATCAGTCACCTTTTAATACAGGAGGATTCTTCGGCCGACTTTATTCGATTCTCATGAAGACGAGTCCAGCACCCTACCAACCAGGCTATCCTGACCCTAACTGCAAACATTGTGTTTAAGCCGAGAACTGATGATGAGGACAATATATTTCTCAATCATACTGATGATTTTTTCAGGATCTTTTATACAGGTTTTTTAAAGCAGCAACATGCTGCCATATTCACAGCACAGCTAGAAACAAATTAAATGGGAGCAATGAATATTTCAACTGAGAAAAAATTACAGTCAGTAATACCCTTAGGGCAATAACTTCAAGTGAGCAGTATCTCCACCGTAAGAGAATTCCAACTCTAAATTTTTAATCAAAACATACGTAAGATAACAAAAAATTCAGAGTTTTTTCCACTGATACGTTTATAGACGAAATAAACATTATAACACACTTAAAACAATACTCAAAACCGAATATGTTAGTCCAAAAAATTCCACAGATATTTATTTAACGACCATATGGAAATCTATTATATAATGATGGATGTTTTAGATAAAACATTAAAAGTTAAATTAACTAAGTGGTAAACCCTGCCATCCATGCAAGTGTTTGTTCAATATGTTAAAATTTACAAAAATAAATGTTCTCATAAATCCCATGTTCAGCGGAAACCACATTACTATTCTAATGTTAAGTTTTAAATCGCATAAAAATTCATAAACAGTTTTTGAATATGCCATTTACAAGACTTCTCAAAAATGCAAAGTAACTTTTTTGGCTATGTAAGAGCATTTAATATCTCATAATTTATTTTTTACATGTTTAAAATTTAGATTAGAACAGTTAAAATTTAGTTTAAAATTTAGTTTTAGATTATAAAAGTAAATTATATGTTTTTATTTATTTACCTAAATTCTACTTAGATAAACTCGATTTCTTAGAGACAATCATTGTAATTCGTTTTAAAAATGTATGCGGTATTTTTGACCAAGAAGTAATTCCTTAACAAAGTTTAGCATTTATTTTTGAAAAGTAAACTTTTGTTAAATGTCATTATCTGCACAATGAAATAAAATTACTGCTTCTAGTAAACTCCTTTAACATAAATATTTGACTGAAACTTTAAATAAAAAATAAATAAATTGTGCAGAATTATTTAGAGAAACGGTTGAAGTAAGCTCAGCTGCTCTTATTACATCTTGGGGAATCGTGTTTAGCTGCTTCAATTATATAACTACTCATGAGGGATTTGGCTGGCTCAGAGTTCCTTTAACTACCTTTTTTGGCGAAGAATCCACGCAAGCATAAAGCGTTCACAAACTGTTTCGTAACACTGCTTTTTAATTCCTCTGGGTACAATCAAACTTTATAGCTATATCTTGTTGTGCTATGTTGAAGGTAGGATATCACGTTGAAAAGTTAATAGAAAATTTGTCTCGCAGGGCTTTCAATTTTTAAGTGACCGCAACCATTACTCTTTTCTTAGTGGAGTTTAACGTCGAAACATTAGCATAATAACAGAGATTATTATTTTAATTGCTTCAAAACTGATTTAAATGTAACTTTGTAGCTTTTAGCTTTAAGGCAAAATTGAATTTAATGATTTAAGTTGATTGTAAATAATGGAATTTTAGTCCGGTTGACTTTGTACAAGAATGAGTATACTAAAGATGATTAGGAATTAAAGTTTAATAGTTTTGTTTCCTGGTATGATTTGTAACTGATGCATTAGGACAACGGTTTTAGTTTAATTGAGTTTTATCCAAATAATTTGAAAATGTACTTTTAGTGAAAAAGTAATGATCATACTACTAGTTTAAAATATTAATTCTAAGTGCATGTACTTTTAGAATCAAATAGTGTTTCGAAATTTCAAGTTATAAATTTGATATGATTATTCTAAGAGATTTCTCCATACGGTATTTTAACTGGTGGAATTATTTGTAATTATAATTCCGTTATTTATTTACAGAGAGCAAGCATAATAGAATTAAAAATTTATATTTGTTAAATGTTGCAGTAATTATACTAAATAAATCTTACATAAAGAATCATTTACTAATAAATCATTATATTATTAAGTAATGGTATATTTTGTGTGAAAAATGCTGCAAAAATTTAGTTAGATTTTTCTCAATTTTTTTCGCCATATAAATTTACATACTTTAAAATGTTTAAAAAAATTATGTACCTAGTAATTCAAAATTTTAGAATAACATAATATCAATAGAATAATATAGAATAATAAATATTTACTAAAATTTATTGTTTATCTTTGGGCAAACAAATTTCATAATTGTTTGCACAAATTTTCAATTCACTTCAAAATTTCTCGAGACATGGTGAAATACGCAAAAGTAAAAGTTTGTGTCTGAATTAGAAACTTAAAATATTGTCTGCACTTATTATTTATCCTATTTAAGGTCACTCTTTCGAAACATTAAGATTAAGACCTAGAACGTTAAGAACTGATCATTAGAGAAAAAGTCCTTCTGGGTGTTCCATTTTTTTTGGAGCACTGCACAGCTTCCAATATTTCATTTATATTACAAATAATCTTTCTTTCATGACATGATGACAAAGAAAACAATTGCGATTATACATTACTTTTTCAGATATTTTTAGAGGCCATTTTTGGCGGTATGTGAAACATGCGTATATTTATGTATAACATGCATATTTATGTTTCAACTTTTTATGCCATATGAGAGTTTTCTAGTTCATAGGAGAAGTATATCGAAATTAAAACAAATATTCCACATTTTATGATTTCTAATACCATTTATTTTTAAATTTACTTAAATTCATTAAAAAAAAGTTTCAGTTATCATTTTTGCTATCTCAAGATCAATTCATTATTGTGTAATCGTTTAGAAATAGATCTTTCATAAAACTAACAGAGCCGAGAATTGTTAAATGTATTTTCTTTCAAAACTCAAAATCAAAACAATCTATGTAATCCCTTCTTAATACTCTTCGCTTTTATATCAACATGTTTGAACTGAGTTGATCCTATATCTTGATTAAAATATAGATAATGAGAAATTCTTAGTGACTATATTTACCCTTAAATGAAAGTAAAATACAAACAATATATTTTAAAAAAAATATCTGCTAAAATGAAGCATTATCAAATGTACACAAAGATAAAAACCAATAAACTTTTTTTTAGGATTACACCTCTAATAAAAATAAAGTACCGAAATAGCTAACGATATTAAGCTTCATAGAAATTTATGTCACTTTTCGCAAAGCTTTTATAACATTACACAAATATCCACCTAATTGTAAATTCTGTCTGATACATTTTAAGTGTGAAATAAATCAGCTCATACTAACTAAATTTAAAATACGAGCAAAAAACCTCTCTTTGAACAAATAGTTACTTTAAGAAAAAAAAACTCGCTTGTTGAACTCGTATTTTATGCTAAATTGTCCATTACTAGGAAAGGAAACTTTTTTTTTCAAAAATTGGCTCTCTTTTTGAGGGGGAGGAGAAATATTTTTCATTCCTTTACTTGAGACATTAAAATTAAGGGATCATAAACTTCGCGTTTGATCGTCTAAGTCATTAAATTAAACTAGAGACAAAAAAAGTTAAAAAGTAAAATAAAAAAACAACGTACTAATAAAAAGTATGCATACTTTTAGACTGAGTTTTGGTAGTGTCGATAATCCGATATTGAAATCGTTATCGGAGTATTTTCTGAAAGAATATTCGGTCTCTAATTGGTCTTCGGGTGGAAGTGACGTCTTTTGAAATATCACGTGATTGATGTGATTTGCGCGAAGGGGGTTTACTGGAAAAGAATCTGAATTCAGCAGTTTGTCTCTATTACTATATTCGGAAGTCCATTTCTCGTCCTTCGGTTAATCGATTAAAAAGTATTTTTTGAAAGTTCAAATTCTTTCCTCATTTTCTTAATAAATATCCAATATTGATTACGTGTTTCAAATGCAACTAAAATCAAGGTGAATTTGATATATGATCCTAAAATTTTAAATATATCATGTGGATAACATGTTTTGGATCTCATAACCTTTAATCCAGGTTTTTTAGTAGTTAAGAAACATTATTCATAAATATTGAGTATTAAAGGCAATATTTTTATGAAATAATTTTTGTTATTGATCATATCGATGCAATAAATAAATAATATTTAGCTTTAAATAAATTCCAATTTATCAGTTCATTTGATTAAAGAACATATTTCAAAGCAACTCCTGATACAAAGCTATAAAATTTTGTACACGGTAAAGTCATTTCCAGCTTAAAAAAAAACATAATTTTGGTAATGAAATTAAAACATACGTTATTAAACCAGTCATACGGAAACGATTTTTGTTTCGTGTAGAAATGATTTGCCGGAAATTTTTGTTTTGTAAAATTATGGTGGAACACCACGGGTGAAAACGGTTTATGTTATTAAAAGCTGATTCAATAAAAATAAATGCTTAAATAAAGAAAGAATTTCTCAACAGCACAATCCATCTTCACTGTGTAATAATTCTGGAAGAGAACTAACTTTTCATGTTATTTATTTGTTAAAACTTTGCAATCCTCAAAATGCAAAATATTTTGATTCCTTGTCGTTTTCGTGAAAAACGGACATAAAACTTTCTTCCCCCTTTGTTTTCAGTTCTTATAACCACACATTTAGTAAAAATACAAAACTGAACAGTAACTTTATCTGAATAAATCGTTTTTATATCATTTTCTCAGGTATTTTTATAATATTGCCAAATTTTAAGACACGTTATGAAACAGAATTTCATTGTAAATAATACCAAAATAACTACCATAGTGCTTAGGAAAAAATTACTGTGCTTTTTGATGTTTCCGTAGAGCGAGAAACATGGTAAAATTTTACCATATTCCGGTAGTTTGATCAATATTTTCCTCAGTATGCATTTTTTTTATTTTACCATAGATATTTTTGAGGGCAATCTTATGGTATTTAATTACACAATTGCTCAACTAATGGAATACTCTCAGTTTTTTTTAATTGAATTTATATAAAAAATGCACAAAACACTGAAGGTAATTTTTAGTTAAGCATTGAATAAAAACACTAGGCTTAATGCTTGATTACAGTAATTGCTAACAGCACTGTACAGAAAATTAGAGAAACTTGAGGTAACGGTTTCTCAGTTATCCCCTGAACCATCTGGACAATGCAGCAAACTGATCCTTGCACCATCCCGTCGAACAATGTTTAATTAGTTGAAATATTTAAAAAGTCCGTACATGCATTGACCTTATTAGTCAAATGTTCTAAAATTAAGTGATTTCAAGACCAAATAGTAACAAAAAATAACACAGCTTAAGAATTGTTAAAATGAGAATCAATCAAAAGTGAGATTTTCCACATTGAGATTTTATTTTTTTTAAATTGTAGTTTAATTATATTTTTTCTCTCTTTATTAATAAAAAATTAAATACTGTCTATCATACCAATTAGTTTTTATTATTAGAACATAAATATCTGATCGTTAGAACTAAGCGCAAACATTTTTTTATTTGCTTAATTATTTATTTACTTTTGTTAACACTACATTTGGTTTGAGTATTTCTAACTCACATTATCACATGGAAACAGACGATACTTCATGTCACAAAAATTAGTTTTTGAAAATATGTTGATGTTATAAATTTTCAAGTAGATAAGCTCACATTAATTATTCATTACTTAGTGATGTATAAGAAACTGTCAGTTTTTAATGAAAGTAAAATGCTTTAAAATTTCATGCATTTTATTAAGCTCTTTATTTTACTGTGTTCATTACTTTGAGATATTGAGGAGTTTGAACAAACAGTTAAAACATGAAGACGCAGTATAATATTGGTTATAAATGAAAAGAATGATGCTTAATTTTATTTTTATTGATTCTGAAGATAAATAGCGAAATTACACGTTTCATAAAACAATAATAAAAATAAATGTTAAAGTTTCTTTATGTATGTTTTTTTTTAAATATAACTTTTTCTGAAAGTAATTTTTTTCCTCTTTTCTGAATTGGGCTCTTTCAGTACCTTAAAAAAATTTAATACAAGCTCTTACCTTCAAGCAAGTCTTTTAATTTTTTTCCTTCTAAATTTCCGTAAATTGATTTTACATGCACAGTATTGTTGCGAACTTTTAATTTTCGAACTATTTTTTTACGAAACATTACAAGCTGTGAAAAAAAAGATTTAATTCTTGGTAATTAAAATTTCGGTCAAGAAATATTCTAAGTAAAAAAGAATTCTAATATTGATGAAGATTAAATTTTACGCACAGTCTAATAGATATTTTTTTCTGCTTCGCAACTAAGATGAAAAGTCATCGTTATTTTTTTCATTGTTTAATAATTAAAGTTATTTTCATTTTGGTAAAATCATCTTTTGAAAATTGTACCTTTTGAAGCGTTCCATCTCTTAATTAGGCTTTTAATAATGTTTTCTTACTTAGTAATTTTTTTTTAAAATATATCAAAATTTTAATTGTATTTAGAAAAACAATTTTGCATTTACACTCTTTATTAATGCAAGAGTTAATTTCAAAAATGGAAAAATGAAACTCTTCAAGAAATTATTCTCTATATAGGGTGTTTTTTAATGACCACTCTTAGTGCGCTTGAGTAAAGCATAACGAAAGAATATAGAAGCTACCAACGCGTGCAAATTAGCGGTCACAAATTAATAAATGATGAAAAAGCAAAATTGTTTTCAAATTGCATCGAATGAAGAATATGGAATAAAAAACAACCAAAACCAGTTTGATTATCTGATGAAACTTACAGATGCATTTAGCTCATCTATGTGTCCTCTGACGGTCAAAAGTTGATAATTTGCCTCTCATTCCTCAATATATATTTGTTATATTTTCATAGCATTTTAAATTAATAACCTCGCTTAAGTATTGTTTTAATGTTCGCTGCTTAAATGTTCTTTTAAATTTGTTTTCATGAAGTTTCAAAAAATTGTTGGAATAACCAGTTATAGAAAAATATCTTTTATAAACACATTTGAAACTTGAATATAAGCGAAAAACATATGTAATAGCAAAGCAAAGCTCATTCTAAAATAAAATTATAATTACTATCTGCTTGTAAAATATACAAGCTTTATCTGTTTAGAACACCTTGGACAAAAAGTTATCGAATGAAAAAATAAATTGAAAGTATTTGATAAAATGGCTGCATCTAAGTTCCCGAATATTTTGATTTTCCAAGAACCAGAAAGCAAACGCCATTTGAAATTAATAAAAAAAATACATTTATTTAAAAGTATTAAATTTCAAGAATTTGGAAAAACAAAACTTTCTTGTTCTAATAAAACGTAATAAACACTAAGAGAAAAAAAAATATCAGACATATAAAAATCATTGAAATTGAAAATAAATTTAATCTTCAATCTTAAAACGGTATGTATAAATGGTTTTCAATATTTTTGTGAAATCAGAATCTATCGAGATTTTCTGTATAATATAAAACTACAGAAATGGAGAGAAAAAAAGTAATTTCCTGTGACTTCAGGTGTTTTAGAACTCACACCAATACAAAATACTTTAGATTGTAAGCCAAAAAATTCCATATGAAAAATAAATATGCAATAAATTAAAATATTTTTTAAAATGAAATATGGGGACAAAATTATTATTTTAAGTCATCCATAAGTATAATCTTGATGCTTCAGTTATATTTTTTAGTTTAATTTATGAGACATACTATTTTGTTTGAAAACTAAATTGTGCAAGATATTTCAACTTTCTTTCTTTCTTTCCTTCCAGACGCGGATACGTACATAGGTTAGTAAAACCCTTACCCGTATAATCCGCGTCTGGCAACTACTTCCAGCCAACCTCAATCAATTTAGAGTTTCAAAAGAAAGGAGGTTAAAATTTTGTTTACAAATATTACTTTGTTTACAAATAGACAGAAATATTAATTATAGTTTAAACAATATATATATGACATATAGAAATTGACAATAAATGAATTTTGGAAAGTAAATTAATATAAGGGGGGGAAAAAAACGGTAATAAAAATATATATATATATATATATTTAGTTCTCCATTAAAATTTTGATTTATAGGTATTAAATAATAAAAGAAAGTGTTATG